>NC_062968.1:46146113-46209762 GCF_023119035.1 Salvia hispanica
CACATTTCTCACAAAACACGTCAAAATACCAAAATGTATAGAATATGCAAATAATGGACATGTAGAGTGATTTTGATAACAAAAACGGACCAAATAATGGCCTTAAAACAATGCAAAATCCGGGCGTCAGCGACAAGTCTGTCTTTGAGCAACTGAAAAGCCTTCTTTCACCCTTCGTCAAAGACGAATTCCACATCGTTGTGCAACAAATGAGTTAGTGGTTGCGCGATTTTCGCGAAATCCTTGATAAACCTCCTATAAAATCCTGCGTGACCCAGGAAACCTCTAACTTCTTTTTGGTTCGTGGGGTAAGGTAATTTTGATATTACTTCTACCTTTGCCTTGTCCACCTGTATTCCTCTTTCAGAAACCACATGACCCAGGACAATACCTTCAGTCACCATGAAGTGGCATTTTTCGAAATTCAAAACTAGGTGCTTCTCCTGGCATCTTTTTAACACTAGGTCAAGGCTGGCCAAACAAGTGTCGAACGAATTCCCGTATACGGTAAAATCATCCATGAATATCTCAATGCATACTTCAAGCAAATCCGAGAAAATACTCATCATGCACCGCTGGAACGTTCCTGGTGCGTTACACAACCCAAACGGCATTCTTCGGTATGCATACGTACCAAAAGGGCATGTGAACGTGGTTTTCCCTTGGTCCTCTGGGTTAACGTAGATCTGGAAATAGCCACTGTATCCATCAAGGAAGCAAAAATACTGTTTGCCAGCCAATCTTTCTAACATCTGATCAATGAAAGGTAGGGGGAAGTGATCCTTCTTTGTGGCCTCATTCAGCTTCCTGTAGTCGATGCACATCCTCCACCCCGTCACCATCCTAGTGGGCACCAATTCGTTCTTATCATTCTTGACAACCTGTATTCCAGACTTTTTAGGCACCATTTGGACAGAACTGACCTACTCACTGTCCGGAATAGAGTACATGATCCCTAGAGAGAGCAATTTCAACACCTCTTTCAGAACTTCCTCTCGCATGTTTGGATTCAGTTTCCATTGTGCGTCTCGGTGAGCCTTCACACCTTCTTCTAAACGGATGTGGTGCATGCAGAGATCAGGATTGATTCCTACTAAATCAGAGAGGGTCCACCCTATTGCTTTCTTGTTCCGCCGGATCACTTCCAACAATTCCTTCTCCTGCTCCTCGGTCAAGTTACTGTTGACTATTATTGGGAATGCCTCATCCTCCTCCAAATAAGCATACTTGAGGCCTGGTGGGAGTGTCTTCAGTTCCTTCTTTGTGTCATTCGCTTCCTGGGGCAAGGGGTTTTTTCCTGCAATTTCAGGTAATGCTTCCTTGTCAGACCCAGGAGAATTCTCCAAACTAGCCACGTGAGCTGATCCCCTAGATCTAGCTGACTCGGGATTTCTGCAAAACTCCATGATGGCCTCTGTGAGTTCCTCGTCTGTCAATTCCATTGTGTTCATTGCTGCACACCACCCTACAACTTCTTTGTCGATTAAATGACTCAACTCCGAGTTGTCAATCTGTTCCTGTATCAATTCCGTCTCAAGATATTCTTGGACCAAGGGGTTAATAACATCTATAGCATACAAATTCTCAACATCCAATGGTCTTTTCATTCCCTCATCTATGCTAAATGTATATTTTTCCCTATTATAATCTAAGCAAATTGTTCCATCGAAGACATCGATAATGGTCTTAGCAGTGCGCAAGAATGGTCTCCCTAAAAGCACGCCACTAGACTCAGCAGACTCATTATCATTCATTTTGATAACATAGAAATCAGCAGGATATAGAAAATCATGCACCTTGACTATGACATTTTCTAACACACCTTCAGGACAGATGCAAGTTCTATCTGCTAACTGGATTACCACCTTAGTGGCGACTGATAAGGCTAATTTCATGCATCGGTAATGTGCGAAAAAATGTTATAATTTGCTGGGTCTAACACTTTTCCTAAGCCAGGTGTGTGAAGAAAATCGCTAGATCAAGGAAGTACTGAAGGAGATGGTCTAGCAAAGGAAAGGAGCAAAGTGAGCAGGAATTACAAGGAAATTGGCGTGACAGAGGAGTCAATAGCTGAGGGCATCAAAGTCTTATCTATACCTCGCTGGGCCCCACTCAAACGCCTATATATAGAAGAGCATGCAACGCAAGAAAGAGGACTAACTTTTCACTCTTCTTAGCTCACACACTTTACACACACACTTGGAAATGGATCTGGGGTAGTCGGGAACGGAAGTTTACTTTCTAGAAAATTTCGTGGTTGGCAACACCGTCCGAGTGAGGGCGAAGATACAATTACCTTTAATTTCAGTTGTTTTGCTTCTTTTTACCGTCGAACTTCACTTTTGGGAGTCGACCTTGATGTTGATGATGCTTATTTGTTTTACGTTTGTTGATCTACGTTTAGCAGTTAAATTTCAAGTCAATTTGCATAGATCTCTCTGCTGCTAGTTTATTTCTTCAAATGTTATGTCAATCTCTGTTTATTTTGATGCTGAGGTGTTTTGATATGGAATTTGGTGACAGATCTGTGGTTGTTTGAGTATTCGGAGTTCTTTGCTTAAATCTGACGTGATGGAGGGTTTCTGTTGTTTGGAGTTCATGTCGGACGCTTGGATCCGGAGTGGATTTAGCGTCTGAGGTTGGATTCGACGTGTGGAAAGATAGTTGTTCGATAGATTCTGTTTTTCTTCTTGATCTCTATTTTACTTCGTCTAGAGTATGCAGATCTGTTTAGTTCTTCGTTTGTTATGCATTAATTTGATTTCAAGTCAGTTGCTCTGTTTTAATTTTGCTTATGTTGCTTTCCTTAAGAAGTTTTACGCAATTTGGTTGTAGAAGACGATGTCACTGTCAGTTAGTACGAGAGTTAGTTATTTTGCCAACTTTTCATTCGTACCTTGCTTTTTCAGACATGGTCCCCACAATAGGTTTATTTCCTAGGTCTAGCTGTTAGCTTAAGAATTTTTAACAGTTCCCAAGTCAAGTTAATTTTGATTTTCCTCAACCCAAGAAAATGCGTGGCAGCAGCCAACACCAAAAACACACCCAAATCCTTGAACATGAGTATTACGCATCCTTCTCTGTGGGATCGATCCCTACTTCCCTATGCTATGTTTAGTAAAGTGGTTGAGGGTTTTTGAAAGCAGTTCCTTGTGTGTCCGACGACCGGGATTCCTCGCGTTCAACGAGTTCCTAGACCACGTGATCTAGTGGATTTGCTGGATCTAGGGAACCTGTTATTCTCTATTTCTGAATATTCACATGCACAGTTAGGATCTCAGGCTTTTCAGCGACCATCCTAACCCCTGTCAGTTTCTTGTAGATTGAAAGAGGTAAAACATTTATAGACGCCCCTGAATCACACATAGCATGCTCAACCTTGATATCCCCTAGAGAAATGAGTAATGTAAACATACCTGGGTCTGTGCATTTCGAAGGCATCCTTTTTGTTTGTATCACAGTAGACACGTTCTCCCCGATCACAATCTTCCCGTCCGGCTTGGTCTTCCCTGCTATGAATTCCTTGATGAACTTGCTAAAGGCGGGCATCTTCAGGGCTTGCAAAAAGGGCAGGTTGATTTCCAGCTTGCTAAAAATCTCCGTGAGGTCCTCTGTATCATCCTTCTTCTTCTATGCTTCCCCTCGGTATGGGAACGGCTTCGCCCGCTTAACCGCATTTGTGGAACTCCCAGCTGGGGGTTCGCCAGCTTCCCTACTTCTTTCTTTACTTACTAACTCAGGCTCTGGATCCAGGAAAAATGGATCAGCTGCTCGAGGTAAAGATCCCCCTAAATCTCCCTTCTGGAGGTCATCCTGAACAGGAACTTCTCTGGGTCTAGGGCTATCTTCTTGAAACACCTGGCTCTCCTTCCCCTTACTTGCTTGTGCGGGTACTTCCTCATCGATCTCCAATGGTGGCCCTTCATAACCCCTTCCGGATCTCAAGGTGATGTGACTAATGTTTGCTCGGTCAGGTGGTTTGACCGTGGCAGGAAGTTTTCCTTCATTTCCCCGCATCTCGTTCAAAGAAACCGCGATCTGGGACAGCTGTTTTGCCATCATGTCCATGGCAGCTTTGTGTTCCGACTGAGCGTCTTGCAACTTGTGCACCACGTCGTTATTGGAATGCAAGTTATTCTGCATGAACTGCTGTGAATTCACTAGGTCGTGGACCATGTCATCCAGACTCCTTTGTGGCCTGGAGTTGAATTGGTTAGAATTTGATCCTTGACCTTGGTGTTGTCCTTGGGGTTGTCGATAGTTCCCCTGATTTCCTTGGTGGGTATTGTACTGGTTGCTAGACCCTTGATTCCCTTGGTGATTTGGTTGAGAATTCTGATAGTTCCCTTGGTTATTCCTCTGGTGAGGTGGCACATAGGAGTTCCCTGGATTGTTCTGATTCCTGTTTCCCCAATTAGTATGATCCTGATTCCTGTACCCCAGTTGCAGTTGCCCCTCTTGATTTCTTCCTGACCAGTTGGATTGCCTCTCTGGAGGGTGTGCATAATTTGTGAGCTGCAGTGGGGGCGGCTGACTTTGATCATTGTCAGTCCATCTAAAATTGGGGTGAGTTCTCCATGGGGCCTCCTTTTGTCTCCCTTGGTTCCAACTTCCATCCGGATTCCAACTTCCCATTGAATTTGCCTGGGCTTGGTATTCCCCTTCACAAGGTTGACCATAATAAGGCTGAAGTTGCCTTTCCTCCGGACCATGGGGTCTCTCATTTTCTGATGGAGTATGAGGGTTGTACTTCTCAATTGCAGTCAGCAGTGCTTTCTCCAATTTGTCTATCCTGTCTTCCACCTTCTTGTCATCTTGCTCTGTTACTGCATTGGCTGATCCCCTTCTCAAAATGCTCCGCGGGTTATCATAGGCCTTCTTTGCCTCGATCAATCTCCCCAAAGTTTCTCTGGCTTCACTTGCTTTATTCTTGGTAAAATTTTCCCCGCTCGAGGAATTCATCAAGTCCTTTCGATTCAGGGTTTGCACCTTCGTAAAACAGATAGTAAGTCTCTGCCTCGATCATCCTGTGGTTCGGACAAGCATCCAACAGTCCCTTGAACCGGGACCAATAAGAGCTCAGAGACTCATCATATTCTTGCTTGCACTCCTGGATCTCCTTCTTCAAGGCGTTTGTCTTGTTGGACGGGAAAAAATAATCCAAGAACTCCAGCTTGAAGTCCTTCCATGTGTTGATCGAGTCTGGTGGGAGCCTCAACAGCCAAGTATTAGCCTCCCCCTTGAGGGCAAACGGGACTGCACGCA
Organism: Salvia hispanica; assembly: GCF_023119035.1. Classification (NCBI taxonomy): domain Eukaryota; kingdom Viridiplantae; phylum Streptophyta; class Magnoliopsida; order Lamiales; family Lamiaceae; genus Salvia; species Salvia hispanica. The sequence continues at coordinate 46,151,379 of NC_062968.1, forward strand.
AGCGGTAGTCCTCCTCAGTCGCCTCGTTGGGCCTCTTTTGAATGCTGCAAAGCTTACTAAACTCGTTTAGGAATTCGTAAGGACATTCGTTCCTTCGTCCAGAGAATGTGGGCAAAACTCCGAGCACATTTGTCTTAATATCGATAGACCTCCGGCGCGGGTTTGAGACTATGGCATGGGCGGGCTCCCCGTCTAGATGCGCGGTGAGTGATCCTATCTCCGGATCGGGATCCACTAAATGTGCCATATTCACGTCTTCCTCTTCCTCAGTCTCGGAATGCTCTGTTTCTGTGGACGACTTCGGGTCCTCTTCTCCTGACGAGTTCCACTCCTTCTCACTTTCTGATTCGAACGGAAACGGGTCTACTGTCCTTAACCCTGATCTGGTAGTGACGGTGGACGTAGACTCCTTGACTTGCCACTTGTATCGGGTGTTTCCTGACCCAGATGAACTAGCCCAACTTCCAGAATGGAAGCCCGTGTTCATAAACTGTCAAGAAAACAAAATAACAGAAATTAAACTATTTACACCAAATCCTCAAACGCATAAACAATTAACGCCATCCATCCCCGGCAACGGCGCCATTTGAAGCTCACCTTTTTTTTATATTTTTGCTAAGTACTGTGTGCACAGAAAGGAATAACAAGTCTCCTAGGTCCAGCGAATCCACTAGATCACAAGGTCTAGGAACTCACGGATCGTTGGAAGATCTCGGTCGTCGGACACACAGATATTGCTTCAAAAACCCTCAACCACTTATACTAAAATTAGCACATGGAAGTAGGGATCGATCCCACAGAGATGAATGCGTAATTTAACGTGCTCAAGGATTTGGGACTATTTTTGGGTTGGCTGCTGCCACGCATTTTTGGGTTGAGGAAATTAAACTAAACTTGGAATTGAAAGTTTGCTACGCTAACAGCTAGATCTAGGCAGAACAGAAATCATGCATGTAAACTGGAAATCAAGCAATACAACCACTAGATCTAAGAAACTGTTTTCTAAATTACCTAGACCTGGGAAATAAACTGACGGTGGGGACCATTTGCTGAAAAGGTATAGTACGGACGAAAAGCTGGAAAACAACTAACTAAAGTACTAACTAACAACGACATCATCTTCTCCAATCGATTTGCATAAAAATTCAGTAAAAACAGAGATGGAACGTGAATCGGAAACGAAGCAGACTGGATTTAAAGCAATTTAACGAAGAACAATTAAAATCTAAGCAGATCTACGGCTACTAGACGGAGTAAATTGAAAAGAGAGCAAAGAGTTCGAAATCCATGCACAACTTGATTCCCCTGTTCAGATCCAACCTCGGATGCTAAATCCACTCCGGATCCAAGCATCCGACACAAACTCCGACCAAAAGTATATCCATAGCTTCAGATTCAACAAACAACCACCGATCAACAACAACAATTCAGATCCACAACCTCTTCCCCAGATCAAGCACAGAATTATCCAAAACAGAGATTAACATTCAACTGCCGAAATAAAATTTCAAACAAAAACCCAGAATCATAAATCAACACAAGATAACACCAACATGACAAAAACAAACTAAATGCATAGATAATCGGTAACAGCAACAACCAAATCGACTTCCAAAACGATGAAGTTCGACGGAATAAAAGTACGAAAAAACTGAATGAAAAGCAGATTGTTTCTTCGCCCTTCGAGAGGACGGTGTTACACTGACTTTCCCGAAGATGAACCCCTTAGAAACCCTAAGCTATCCCAGAACTCCCATTTACCAAGTGTGTGAGTGTGTGTGAGCTAAGAGCAAAAATCGTATATGGCGTGTGATGCATGCTCCTTTATTTATAGGCGTTGAAGTGGGCCCAGCGAGGTATAAATAGTCTTTGTTGCCCTCAGCTATTGACCTCCTTCTTCTAGCCATTCTTTTCCCTTAAGTTTTGCTCACTTTCCTTCATTTTCCCCTGCTAGTCCATTGTCTCCAGCTTTCCCTGGATCTAGCGTCTCCTTCACACACCTGGCTTAAAAATTGCGTTAGACCCAGCAAAATAAAGTGTTTTCTCACCACATAACCGATGCATGAAATTAGCCTTATCAAATACCAAAATAGATCAAATATGCAAATAATGGACATGTAATGCAACTTTGATATTAAAAACGGACCACAAAATAGCCTTAAAATAGTACAAAATGCGAGCGTATCATATACCAAAATTATAAAGTCCATATTTTTTTAGGGATGTACAAATTAGGATAGTTCATACTCCTTCCATCTTCCATTAGGAGTCCAATTTGAGTTTGACACAGGTTTTAAGAAATACTATAAAAGAAAGTGGGTGGAGAAAAAAAGTGGAATGTAAGACATATTTTTATATATTATAGTAGGGTGTCGAAATGGGTAACGGGTAACGGGTAACGGGTAATTCCTATCCCGACCGATACCCGGTGGTTATCGGATACCCGCTACCCGACGACATCAAAAAATGGGTCGGGATCGGGTATTATAATTTTGGATGTTGCGGGTAACGGATACACCCAAAATACCCGATTGTTATAGGATTAGGATTTTTTAATTTATATTTTAATCAATTAATTTCAACATTTTAGTTTATGAAGGGTTTATTTTCTAAATCTCCTGTTCTTTCTTCTATTCTACCTGTGTTTCTTTCATTTCTCCATTCTATTTCTTTCATTTTCTGTTTTTCCAACACACAACCTAATATACCGCATGTATTTTATCTTCATACAGCGTGTATTTTATCTTTTATTTTTCTATTCTATGTCATTAATGGATATAAAGTAAGTCATGAGTATATTATTATATGCATACAACAGTACTACACACACAGAATATAATGAAGTATAGCAGTAGCGCACATATCTATATACTCCATCCGTCCCAAGATAAGTGGGCAAATACTTTTCAGCACGGGATTTAAGGAAATGGAGTTTTGTTAGTAAAGTGGAAAGTGAATAGAGTAAGAGCAGGGACGGATCCAGAAATTCTGTATAGGTGGGGCAAAATTCTATACAAAGACATTTTAAGAATTTTAGAAGGGGCATTTATAATGGTATTTCAAAAAAAATTTAAAAATAATGATCAAAATAGCACTAATGAATTTTTTTGAGGTGGGACATTTGCCCCTTGTAGGATGCATGTACATCCGTCCCTGAGTAAGAGAGTTAATAAAGTAGAGAGAAAACGAAAGAGAGAATACCAAAAAAAGGAACTGGCTCACTTATCTTCGGACGTCCCAAAAAGGAATGTGAGTCGCTTAATTTGGGATGAAGGGAGTATTATACATGCAGTATACACATATTAACTATTAACCATAGTATTAAAATGAATGAATCACAAAAAAATATATGTTCGGGTCGGGTACCCGCAATGTCGGATGCGGGTTACCCGACTCGGATATCGGGACTACCCGATATGTAGTGGGATGGGTATCGGCACTGGGTTTATGGGCTAAATCGGGTGCGGGTACCCAACGAGTCGGGTGCGGATACCCGTTTCGACACACCCAGTTTATAGTAAATTAGTAAAAGAATGTGAGTAGAATAAGTTAGTGGAACATGTGGTTTACCTACCAATTATAGTAAAAATGAATCGAAACTCCTAATGGCAGATGAACTAAAATGAATAACCAGGACTTCCAATGGGGGACTAATGGAGTACTTCTAGGGATAGATAGTACTCCCTCCGCCCTAAGATAGTTGAGTCATAATTTTTTTTTTCTAAGAGCATCCACAATGGATGCCCGATCGGTCGAGATCGGGCTCGGACATGATCGGGCATCCATTGCAAGTCTCGGGCATGCCCGAGGACAACCGAGAGTTCGGTCGCGCCCCATCTCTCGCCCGATCCATCGGGCGTGAGATCGGACGCCCATTGCAGGCCGATGCCCGAGCCCGATCATTTTCCTTTTTTTTTTAATTATATAAACCCTAATTAAAAACACTACAGATACTCCATTTTTCTTCACTTTTCACACACCAAATTTAGATGATTAGTTTGGTTTTTTTTTTTTTTTAGTTTAGTATTTTAGTTTTAATGTAGTTTTTTTAGCTAAGTATAATATGTAGTTTCACTATTAAATTAAATAATGTAGTTTTTTATTTTTTGTATTTGTGGTGTTTAATATAATATATTTTGGTATTTTAATTTAATTAAAAAAATTAAAAAATAATAATTTAAAATTGCAATGAAAAGTGAATAAGAGATAGAGCATCCACTAGAGCTCCACCATTGCAGAAAGATAGGGCATGCTGATGTGGCAACCACTAGAGCTCTCACTAGGGCTTTCACTAGGGCATCCATTGTGGATGCTCTAAGATAGTTAAGTCATTTCCTTTTTTGATTAAAACTTTATTTTCTTTCTTATTTTATTCTCTTTTCATATCTTTACTTTATTCTCTCTTACTTTAATTTTTTTATTTTAACATTAATAAATTAATTTCTTAAATTTAGTGCTAAAAAATATCTCAACTAAATAAAATAAGTATATAATTTTCCGGAAATAAGAGCCTTGAAATCCACATAATTTTCACAGCTTTGGATTCAGCCGCCGCCCACTAATTTCAGTGGCCATTTGAGTTTAATATTCTCAATGATTGGAGTCAACTGAAGCTGTCGCTGGACCTTAAAGTCAAAGTTTTTAAAATATCTGTTGGCTGGTTATTTATTTACTTGCAATATTACTCTATTTGCTACTCCCCGTTCCTTGTTAATATGCACGTTTCTTTTCAACATAAAATTGAAATTTAAGAATAATGTTTTAAGCGGATGGTGAATAGAGTAAAAGTCTTTTCCTTCGTCTGTGAATAGAAATCTCATTTTTTCCTTTTAATCCGTCCATAAATAAGAGTCATGGTTCACTAAAAATGGTAATAAGAGTGTCCACTATAGGGCGGCCGCCGCCTCCTCGGCAGGGACACGTCCAACCGACGGGGCGGGGGGGGGGGAGGGAGTAGGTGAAGAGGTTGAAGCGGTGGGACCGGGGCCGTAGCGTTGCCGACGGCGGCCTATTGCATGGCCCGGCGAGCCGCGGCGGCGCCGATCATCTTTTTTTTGTTGATTTTTTCGATTTTTTATTTATAAATACTGCATATTTCACTCCCATTCATATATATCTATACAAAAATATAACAACAATTGATAAAATAATGTGATTTGTGGTTGTGGACAAGTTCACTATTGGGTTGGACAAGTTTTTGTGGTTGTGGACAACTTTTTGTGGTTGTGCCACTAGCCTTGTCCACATCATTGTGTACACTCTAAGGTTCAGGGGCGGATCCACCTTATGTCAAGCTGCTGGGGCAAATGCCCCTCAAATATTTTTAAATATGCTATTTTGTCAAGTTTGCAATTTTTTTAATAATTTTTTTATATTTGTCCCTTCTCAAATTCTCAAATTTCCCTTACATATAATTCTTCCCCTGTTCATTTATATTCTTGGATCCGCCCCCGATAAGGTCACACATTCCACTCACATTTTATTTAAAATTATTACTATATATAAGCGGGACACGTATTCCACTAACTTTTTCCATCCATTTTTCTTAATATTTTTTAAAACCCACCCCGCTAAGATGAAGAGACTCCTAATGATGGACGCATTGGGTAATAAAATAAGAGAGGTGAAGAGAGAATAAAGTAAGTGAGATGATTATCTTTTACTAAAAATAAAAATGACTCAATTATGTTGAAACTTTTTAAAATAGAAATATGGCTCAATTCACATGGAATGGAGGGAGTACATTTTTTTACAAAAACTTTATTACTCTATTTACTAGCCAGTACTTCTACTTACTACTCCTCCGTCCCAACTAAGTTGAGTCGTGTTCTTGGGACGTCCCAATAAAGTTGAGTCATTTCCCTTTTTTGGCAAAAAATAAAACATTTGATCTATCTTACTTTATTTCATCATCTACTTTAATCTCTCTTTATCTCTCTTACTTTTTTCTCTTTCCTATTTTATTTTACTTTTATTTCATTTATTCAAAATAATTTCTTAATCTTTGTGCGCAAAAGTTTTGTACCAACTTAGTTAGGACGGAGGGAGTACATTTAAAAAAAAAACTTTATTACTGTTATTATTCTTTACTCTCTTTATTTTTTACTGTAATTTTTCTTCTACTTATTTGTTTTTCAGTTAACCTCTAAACATTAATTTCTTAAATCTCATACTTAAATGAAATGTGTCAAATAATTTGGTATAGAGGAAGTAAAGTATTGTATATGGTCACTTACATATACCCTCCTTTATTTGCTATTTAAAGATCTATTTTGCTATTTTGGATTGTTCACGATTTAAACACTTTTTTAACCTTTTTTTCATTTTTAGTATGCAGACCTCGTATTCCACTAACTTTTTTCACTTACATTCCATGAAAAATTAATTATGGACTACTAAAAATGGGACTTACAAGTCAAATAATTTTCAATATTTTAATTGTGCATTTTTCTTTAAAAAGTCAAATTTTTAAAAAATTGTGCTAAGTTAAAATGAATTTTTAGATGGATGATGAAGTAAGTACATGTGTATGAAAATATTTATGCTCCCTCCGTCCTATCATAAGCAATCAACTTGAGTTAAGAGGAGAAAATAAAGTATTTGAGAGAATAAAGTAGAAGAGATAATAAAGTAAGAGAAAATAAAGTATTTATTTTTTGCTAAAATAAGATCAAGTACTTGAATTGGAACAATTTAAATGGAAAATTGATAATTTGAGATTAAACAAAGTACTCCCTCCGCTCTTCACTAAATGAGATATTTTTTTTCGATGCGAAATTTAAGAAAATGAGTTTGTTAGTTAAGCGGAGAGAGTAGAGTAAGATTGATGAAAAAAGTTAAAGAGAATATAAGAAAAGGAAATGATTTACTTAACTTGAGACGTTCCAAAAAAAAATGCAACTATGCATCAGTTTACAGGGGACGTAGGAGTATTTTTGAAGGGTTTGAAAAATGTTAACGTGATTTGAGCAGGTCAATGATTGCACAAAATTCTAACCTGTGTCCGCCTAAATAGGGTCTGGTCGGACTCTTATGCCGAAAGGCCAATTATGAATTTACTTATTTAATTTTTTGGGGGTAAAAATATGAGTAGAACAACATGAAACGTTGACAGTAAATAACCAACCAAACGGTTGAGGTCACATATTTATGAAAAATCTATATCACTATTACATATTTACCCCAAGCTCCGCTATTAATTAGCTCCAGTGCTCTACTATTCAATGGTAATTATATATTCTCTTGAATAGTACTCCATCTAATTTAGTACCAACATCTGTTTTATTATTGTGTCGTACTGTATAGTCAGGTGGTACGTAGTTAGATCAGGTTAGATGACTCAGTATTAATCTTGATAGGCGGTGCATTGTAAATAGTTTCTTTTTTTTCCGACTATGATCGTATCAATAGTTAATCTCAACAACTTCATCTTACACATTAAAATTAAGAACATATATTATTTCCTTAGGATATTGACACCTGATATCATAAAACTTATAAAAGTTTGGGGGGTGCTTTAAGAAAAATTATTCTCAAAGATTGAAAAACTTGAAACTCTCAAAGTTGTTGTCGAGAAATTATGAAAAAAATTTGTATCATGATATTATTTGCCGGAATTTTTTCATTTGTGGGAAATAACAAATTCGGGCTAAAGTTCGTGATATTATTTGTCAATTTCAAAGTTTGTGGGAAAACTCAACTTTTTAAAAGTTACATGATATTAGGTGCTAATATTTCTATTTTCTTTTGTATGTTTGACTTATAATCGTCCTAAATAAAACAAAAATATTTTAATGCATCGAAACATCGATGACTTGCTTCCTTCATCTCTAAAAAGTATGAACTTTCAAATTTTGAAAATTCATTTCTCTTTAAAGCATTCACTATAGGATCGCTTCCCACCGCCTTCCCACAGCCTTCCGGGAATACTCCCATTGGAACAGCGTAGTCCTCCCGAGGAGAGAGGAAGTGCCGATAGCATGGCGGTGGCCGAGCCCGGACCGCAGTGGGACGGCGCCTATTGCGCGTTGACTGCCGAGCCCTTCCGATTTTTAATTTTAATTTTTTTTAAAATTTTTTAATTTCTACTCTCTATACAACTCATTGCACTTTATTTTTTTAATATTTGATAAACAGCAACAATTAAAATGAATTAAATTGGAGGGCTATTGGGAGGGCTATGGGAAAGCTGTGGGAGGGCTTAGTACAGTGGCACGAGGTATTTTTGAATGCTTTTAATGAGATGTGATTCATTCTCTATCAACAATATTTTAATTATTTTTTCTTTTAATTTCTCTCTTACATTCCTAATTATACATAAAACTTGTCTCAAATCATACGTTCATACTTTTCAAGGACGGTGAGGTATATAATATGATCTATCCTAATTAAAATGACCAGGTTTGTTGGATCCATTAATTCTGACATAAGCACGCATTGATTCTATAGCTAAAACAATGCTAATAATGAAGTAATTTTAAAACATTCAACATTAATAACCAAAATGAAACACCGTAGAAGATGGAGAATCTTATACAGTATGTTGTACATTCATTATAATAACATGTTGATCAAGATTATGAACAAGTTACAGGTACCAATAGTAAAGCTGTAAGAGTTCATCTGGAATGTTGTATTCATGCATTTAATAACAATTGAAGTGATGGCCTACCAAATATATGTGATTAATTAATTTATCACCAGATATTATATTTGGAAATATGATTTTGTTTATGGATGAATAATATTCCAATTTGTCACGGATTCTTTACCCCTAGTCATACATACAATCACGACAAATTATGCGATGGGAAATTAAAGATTTATGTCAGAGAAAATGATTGATTTTATGCGGTCTTTGAATTTCTTTAACAATCATTATATCTCGTGCAGATTGTTATCATAGAAAGATGCAAAATAAGGACAACATACTACTCCCTTAGCATTAAAAAAAAGGAAAAATTGTTGCTCCTCCGTCCCCTCGGGGCATTCACAGTTGGACGCCCTAAGCGAAGCCCCAAGCGACACCCTATACACCACCACGTCAGCATTTTATCCTCCTCCCATTCCACCTACAGTGGAGCGGAATATAGCCCACCATAAGCGACGCCCTAAGCATTTTATCTATTATTTGAATATTTAAATACTTCAAAATTTGGAAAAAAAAACTTCATTTCATTAAAATTAAAATATTACAATACGAAATAAAAAAACTACAAATTTTCAACGGCGGCGGTTGCGGTTCCAAACTTCTTCAATCATGTCGGTCATGAGCTGAGTATGGTCTTGTTGGTTGCGCATTGAGGCCTGTCGCTGTAGAACCTCACCGAAGCCCATCGGTAATCCTCGAGTGACAGGCGAGGTCGTCGTGCTGGAGCTAGATCCGGCTTCATCATCCACCCAATCGGTGACATGTCCACGTTCTTGTTCGACTATCATGTTATGCATGATGATGCACGCATACATGACGTCGGCGATGACTTCCTTGTATCAGAAATGCGCCGGACCTTTCACGATTGCCAACCGCGATTGGAGCACCCCAAAAGCCCGCTCCACATCCTTCCGCGCGGACTCCTGCTTTGCCGCAAACAAGACTCTCCTCTCACCAATTGGGCAACTGATCGTCTTCAAAAAAACAGACCACCTTGGGTATATGCCATCGGCCAAGTAGTACCCCATATGATGTCTGCGGCCGTTGGCAGTGAACTCGATGTTCGGGCCGCGACCCCTGCACTGATCGGCGAATAGGGTGGACGAGTTGAGGACATTGATGTCGTTGTTCGACCCGACTACACTGAAGTAGGCATGCCAGATCCAGAGGCGGTGGTCAGCGACGGCTTCCAAAATCATCGTAGGGTGGCTGCCCTTGTAGCCACTGGTAAATTGGTCTCTCCACCCCGTCGGGCAGTTCTTCCACTGCCAGTGCATACAGTCGATGCTCCCTAGCATCCCAGGTAAGCCGTGCACCGTCTCGTGCATCGTCCGTCGCATCGTCCGCACCATTGCGGATGCCCTAATCATAGTTGATCAGTCATTTTTTTTATTTCGGAAAGTTTCCTTATAGTTAAGTTATTTAGTTTTTCTTTTCTCTTTCTTACTTTACACTCTTTTACTTTATTTTTTCTACTTTATACACCTCCTATTCTATTCTCTCTCTTATTTTTTTATCCATTTATTTAACACACTCTATATCCTTTTTAAACTCTGTGCCGAAAAGTTTCGCCTTAACTATAAGGGAACGAAGGGAGTTTTATTTAAATAACAATTTTTGATTGACTTCTGATCAAGCTCGTAATTTATAACGGTAGCTAATTAAAATTATAATTGTTGTATATATTTTAATTGTCTCATATAATTAAAATTTTAATGAAGTTTATCATTTAAATTATACTTTTGGTTAACTTCTGGATATATTTACCATTATTCTATATTATGATGGTCAATTTTATATGATTATTGATTAATTGTTGAAGATATAATGATGCAAATTATAAAAGTCACAACAAATTTTATCAAAGTTTTGATTATATGGTATAATGGAGAAATGTATAAAATTTATGATTTAATTAGTTAATTTTATAAATTATAAGATTAATTAGAAGTTGACTAAAAGTTATTATTTACATGGCAATTCTCCTTTAAAAGAAAATGGAAATGGGGTTTATTAAAATAGAGAGAAAATATAGTTAAAGAATCATTTAATAAATAGGAATAAAAAAAGTTAATATTATTTATAATTTAAAAATCTCAAACCACCAAATAATGAGGAAATAGAATGTAAAACAACAACGATCAATTATAACAAGATGAAGAAGAAAAAAAGAAAAAAAACGACAGCAATGAACCACAAAGATGGCACGTAAAAGAGAAGACAACAAAAAATCTAAGAAAGAGAGAAACAAATCAAAAGCAAACCAGTAAAAGTAATGCAGCTAGCTGTTGGGATCGTGACCGATTAAAGAATTTTGACTGCGTCATTCATGTGACAGAACATTTAATTTGTGAAATTATATGAATACTCATACGATCGATCTATGTTCGGAGTAGATGATTGTGATATATTAATTCATTTTCTTTAAATTGATTCTCAGTGAGTGAGAAATACTCTCTTCGTCCATGAATAGATGACTCGTTTTCATTTTAGTTCGTCTGCAAATAAGAGTTCAAGTTCATTTTCATTATAAATGGTACTAGGACCCACATTCCCCTTATTTTTCATTTATAACTAATATGTACAAATGCGACTCATATTCCACTAACTTATTTTCACTCATTTTTGTTAACATTTTCAAAACTCGTGCCTATCTACAAGGAGGGGCTGAAGACTAAAGTTGTTCACAAAAATGGAGCTATAAATGAGATACGAGAAAATTCAAGAGATTAATTAATTATTACTATTGATTATCCCGCGTTGGTGATGAGAAGAATTTGATTCAATGAAAACTAAACTTAAAAGAGTTCATGTAAAATACTCTTTTTAATTTATTTCCTGGAGAACAATATAATGTTGGAAATTTGCCTTATTAGTCTTATGAAGTATTAGGAGCCTAAATAGTGAGCAATAAGACATAATCCATATTTTTGTCAGTGATGTCAACTTGAAAAGGAGTTAAATACATGTACACTCTTCCTACATTTAGGGATGTTAATTAGGCTAACCCATTTGGGTTTGGGCCAATCCACTCAAGTTGCTAGGGCTATTTAAATGCGGGCCATTCGGATTATGAATTTTCGGGTCATAAGTTTTCAACCTTAATCCTAACCCGCCGGATTTCAGGCTTAAAAACTTTCAGAAATAAATCATTGTAATCAAAATTTTCCTCTATAAAATAGTTTTAGATTTTAGATATTTTTTCTTCTTAGTTTTAGAATCATAAAATATTCAAATTTTCATAATTTCCTCAATAGAGAAGCCTTTTATCTCGATCAACTACAACATAAATAAAGATAAATCAAAATTAAATCAATCACTTTTAATTAAAGCTTGTGTTCGTGTCATTATTTTGACATTGTGCATAATTAATTTTTTATGAAAATTAAAATCATATCTAACATGAATTATTAATGATAGATATATTGAGATGTTGATGGGTTAACTTTAAACTTTGTTTTGATTGGCTTTGGTAGTAGGATAGTAATGACAGATGATGGAACGATGGAATAATGAGTCAGGTTGGAATTTGAAAATTGATAGTGTGAGATTGAGTGAAAAAGTGTAAAATGAAAGATTGAAGAAGAATAATGATTTTGCCGCCTGAAACTAAAAAAATACAAAAAACCCCTAAAACTTAATATTTTTTAATTAAAAGTCGCAACCCGTCGGGCCTACCCACAACCCGTTAGGGCCAACCTGTCTAACCCGCCAACTCATTCGGGCTAGCCCGTTTTATATTCGGGTCAAAAAATTACAATCCTACCCCGCTAATTTTATTGGACTATTCAGACTGACCCATAAATTTTGAGTTGAATTGACATCCCTGTCTGCAACTAAACAAATTGTCAATGTTCCTTTTGCGGCTTTGCCAACCTGTGTCACATAATACAAATAAATTAAATTGGGGTTTATGATACTCAGGGGTTTATTAATGAAATTGGTGAATTTACTATATGATCGCCTCAATCGAAAAATTTGTCTATCCAATTAGACATAAGTGAAGTAGTATTAATTTTCTAGCGAGATATTTAGTTCTTATTTGGGAATAGGGACTAGTAGTACTATTCTAAGGGGCTTTTCTTTGTTGGACAAAATAATAATGAGATATAATCTAGAATTGAATTGTGAGAATATTTTTATTAAAGAAGTGACTATGGCTAATATTATCACATAATTATTCATCTAAGATTAAGTTATGAAATTCAATCTCATGAATTAAATACAATATATATTTAATATTAAACTAAATACAACATATATTTAATTCTAAAATATAATTTTTCAAATTGAACAACCTTTTAGTAATAGTATTAAAAAAGTTCAAAACGTAACTTCAAATCCGATCTTGAATTTTCTATTGTAAATCAACGTTTATATCAGGATTCTGTCTTATCATCTAAATATTCATAAGTATTTTCAGAATGCTTTACTTTGGAAACATTCATTGAATCCTCATTACATATCAGTTATATTTCATCCATCAATATTTAATGCTACGGTAGTATTTTACTTATATTTTTTTAGTTATAAATATTTGTTAGAATCCATTTTATCCGAAGGGAAAAGAGAGACAAAAATGCAATTGTATTTAAATAAATAAACTAGTTCTACCTCGGTCCTTGAATAATAAAAATCTATAAAATAGCATAAGTTTTAATACATAATAAATATAGTAAAAAAAGAGAAAAAAAAATGAGTAAAATAAAAAAGATGAAAAGAAAAAATGAAAAAAACAAGTGTTAGTTAATTTTGAGATACACATCTAAAAATAGAAATTTTTTAATTTTTAAAAGAAAATCTAGAATGAAGATAATTTTTACTTTAAGGGATAGACGTAGCAAGTGTCAATTTTTGTTTCATGATTATCATTTTCAGGCTCAAATTTAATAAGAAGTTAAGCGTATGTTATCTTCTCATGTTTTTAGTTGAAATAATACTTTTAAATCTGAACGAGTGGGCATATTTAAATATACTCTTTCCGTTCCATAATAATTGTTACTCCTTTTCTTTTCAATCCGTCTCATAATAATTGGCACACTTCATTTTTATCATAATGGTAAGTAGATCTCACATTCCACTAACTCGTTTAACTTTCATTTTATTATAAAAAATATATAAAAAAGTGGGTCTCACATTCCACTTTACTACCCCCGCAGCGGCAGGCATGCCCTGCATCATCCCGCTCCCCATCATGGGCATCATCCCGCTCATCCCTGCAATCCCAGGCAACATCCCCAATCCCGGGCATCATCCAGCCCATCATACTAGGCATCACCCCGCTCGTCATCATGGCACTCATGCCCGCCATCCCGGTGGCCATCCAAGGGTACATATTGAAATACTCGGGCATCATCCCTGCCATCCCAGCCGCATTTCCCCCACCTCCAACGGGGAACGTTGGCGTTTGTGACTCGCTCGTGGCGGGAGAATCATTGTCGTGCTCCATTTATCTTCAATAGAAATAAGAGTAGAGAGAGAAAAACTCGTTAATACAAGTGGTGCAAATGAAATGATGTGCAACGAGCCGTATATATAGAGTTGAAAAAAATTTGAAAAACACGTTCTCCGGTCGCGTCAGCACAATAGCAGACGAGCGATCGGCTAACGCCCTGGACTCGCGGACGACCGCTCGTCCTATCCGTTCGTTCGTCGCCCGTTAGGCGGCTCCAGTAGTGGACGTCCCGACGCCCTAACCGCTAGTCCGTGCACTAGTCCTACCGGTTCCGCTATTGTGGATGCTTTAAAAAATATGCACTTTGGATTCAGCTCAGGTTTTGGTGTAAAATTGGTATGGTAAGAGACAGGTAGAGAGAAAAAGTAACAAAATTATTGTTAGCGGAGACTGAGTTCCACCTTATTAAAGAGAAAATACTTTCTAAAATTAAAAAATGCATATTCTTGTGAGATAGATTAAAAAAGGAAAGAGTGTACATTCTTGTAGGATGGAAGAAGTAGTATATAAAAAAATAGCTACTACCATATCACAAGATTCACAACACTATATACTTGGAAAAAAATATTTAATTTAAATAAACAATCCAAAATTGGACGCAAAAGCTATCCCTTCCCTTCTCTTATTTTTTTGCTAAAAACAAGCAGCTGGAATCAAAAAAATTCATGGTGTCTTGAGATTCGTTTAAATTAAGTGGAACAGTTTTATGTTTTTATGCATGATCATGATAATGGGAAGAAAGTATATAAGTATACTACAGTTGACTCTATCTGCTACACTACAGTTGACTCTATCTGCTACACTACAGTTGAATCATAATTCTTTGTTGTTCATGCTATTGAAGAGTGATCATTTTTCTTTATATCAAAATTTTCAAGACGTTTAATTCCTTTTAATTTATTTTATTTTCTATATTACTCTCTATTTTATTATTCTTTAATTTATTTTCTCACACTTAACTTACTATATTCCCATTCTTTAATTAGGTAATCATAGACACTAAATGATCACAAAATGAAGTGTTTAAAGTCGAAACCAAAAAGTGTTTAAAGTTTAATGCTGAGCTGGTGAGTTTATTTTAATGTCAAGGAGAAACGCATAATTGTTGCATTAAGTAATTAGGAGTATTATTACTAGACTAAATTTTTTCCTTATTATATTTGTGAATTTGAATTAATTTATTCAATGGTCGGTGCGAGTTGCTCCCCTTGTTCCTTGTTTTGTGAAATCTAGGGGCGTGCAAGATAATATAGTGGGAGTAATAAAAACAGATCTTTAATAAAAAACAATTCGTATAAATTAATTTAACGCGTAGTTATAAATTAAATAGATTTGACATTATTTCATCATATAGTACTTCCTAATATATTCTGTAAATTTTTTATCATCCAAAAGAAAACACTAAAATTAAAAGAAACAAAATATATATTGACTCACGAATGTCTTACCCCAAGCTACTTTTATTTCTTCGTCTAAAATGAATTTATGGGATTTTTTAAAAGGATTCGACTATGATTTTAATACCACAAATTAAAGAGTACGTGCTTGGTCTATATTTAGACTAATATTAAATGAGAGTTTTTGAACTATTTACGAATACCATTTTAAAAGGAAACATGACTATTTGTTAAAAATTAAAAGACACAAGTTGTTAGCCATCAATAGAAAAATATCGAGAAGTTGACTTCTCATATAAACTTTAAACATCTAGTATAATACTCCCTCCGTCCCCATTAGTCTCTCTCTTACTTTACCATTTCTCCACTTTAACTATTTATTCTATCTTATTTTACCATTTCTCCACTTTAACTATTTATTATCATTTTTATAAAACGAGTGCAGAAACGGAAGTGTAACTCCTAATGGGGAACGGAGGGAATATAATTTATTCTTAATTTAATACGAATTTATTAATTGTTTATTTCATGCCGTTGATAAAATATTTTAATAAATATTAATTAGTACTCCATTCGTCCCTACAAGAGTAAACTTTTAGTTGAGCATGAGTTTTAATGCACAATTGGTTAATTGCGAGAGAAATAAAAAAAATATAAAATATTATTAGTGGAGAATAAGTCATATCTCAATAGAAATAAAAAGTGCATACTTTTATTAAAAAATTAGTAAGCATAAAAACAAAATTTAGGATAAATAATTTATACTCCATAGGTATATTTTGTCATTTTATTGGTGTAAATCAGATTTATTGTGATATACTTCAATTGTTTTTATGCGCCTTTATGGATATAAGATTAGTACTCATATATTTGTAACAATATTGATAATTTTTTTTATTCTACATAATATCACTGCGGTTGTCTATAAAATTTTTTTCTAAATTTTGTGTATATTATTGTGATGAAATTTAATAATTTTAAATTTTTTTATGCATGTACCGAAAATTAATGTGAATTAGATAGAGTAGTAAGTTAATTATAACCAGGTTATTTGCATATAAATACATAAACTTTTAACATTTTCTGATTTTTTCCATAAATTTTTTTTTAAATGTAATTACATGAATTTTGAATTTTTCTGTATGTACTAACAGCGTTGAACTCAAAGATGAAAGAGGCTAAGGTAGTATATTTTGTTTATTTTTATATTTCATTTTAATTGGTTAATTTTCGTATTACGGGGAACAAAATTGCACTGCGCATTGCATAGACATGAAAACTACTAGTGGATAATAAAATGGTAATTCCTGACGTACAAAATTTCTCCTTAAATTAACTATTAATTAAATCATTAAATGTACGACTTTTTCTGAACTAAAAAACTTTTGGGCCAGTTCCATTATAAAATTGGGCTTTACCTGACCATTAAGTGCACTCTTTCAAAAATGGATGATAGCCAAAATTACCATTTTCCTCTTTAAATACACATTTTGCTCAAATCTCTTTTGTTCAAATTTTTTTATGTTTATCAATTATCCAAATTTCTACTGACCCAAGTTTTAGTGATCATTATTGGTGTTTTGTGTATTTTTATTTTATTTATAAATGTTTTGTGTTGTGGTGGTTTCAATTTTATATAATCAATGGTTTAGCCACATTATTGTTTTATTTGGCACAATTACTATATAGTACTCCATATTTCTTTTTATATATTATTATTA
Organism: Salvia hispanica; assembly: GCF_023119035.1. Lineage (NCBI taxonomy): Eukaryota > Viridiplantae > Streptophyta > Magnoliopsida > Lamiales > Lamiaceae > Salvia > Salvia hispanica. Next base: position 46,168,602 of record NC_062968.1, read on the forward strand.
TTTAAAACACTTTATGCATTCAAATATATAATCAAAAATTGTGTACTAACTAAAAAAGCCAACAATATCCACCCAAAAAGATGTTGAATTTATGCCGAACATTTCCATAAAAAAAAGAGTGAACTACAAAAATGGTCCCTGGACTATGGGTTTATCTCGCCCATAGTCCCTGGACTTTAAAAATATCGCCAGTAGTCCCTAGACTAAGGGTTTATCTCGAAATTGGTCCTTTTGACTTTTTTTGGTACGAAAATACCCTTTGATATTATTTTGGGGGGTTTGGGCAATTTGGTCTTTTTACACTTTTAACATTTTAAATCTGATATTATTTTAGTTATGTACTAACTTTGATATTATTTCAAATTTATCATCCTTTTTCCCTTTTGTCATCCTTCACTTTGTTTCTTTATTTCAATATTAGCTTTAATTTTACAAAATTTTAAATTTTAATTTTTAAATATCAATAAATTTTTTTAATTATAAAAATTATTAAATAGCAAAAATTAATAATTATAATCAATATTTGATAGTGTATAATACTATGTAATCAATAAGGTATGACAACGTCTTAGTTTTAATCAATATTTAATAGTAGTTTTAATCATAAATAGATTATATAACACAATTTATTCTGAAATAAATATGCATCTAATGTAAGACTAATATAATTTTCGTTTATTAATTTGAAAACAATCAAAATTTATTAGAAAATTTCAACAAAAATACTCCTATATAAAATTTTAAGTAGGATTCAACTTCATAATATTTAATCACAAGCAATTATAACAACCGAACGGAGGCTAAATAGAATAACTCTTATTTTTCCATCATGATTAATATTATTTTTCTGTACTTCTTCAATTCAATTGAATATTATATTAAATAACAAAAATTAATAGTTTTAATCAATATTTATAGTGTCCATGAATTAATAGTTTTCATTAAAAAAATTTATTGATATTTAAAAATCTAAATATTAAATTTAATTTTATAAAATTAAATCTAATATTGAAATAAAAAAAACAAATTCAGTGAAGGATAACAAAATGGAAGAAGAATGATAATTTTGAAATAATATCAAAGTTAGTACATAACTAAAATAATACTCCATCAGATTTAAAATGTTAAAAGTGTAAAAAGACCAAATTGCCTAAACCCCAAAATAATATCAAAGGGTATTTTCGTACCAAAAAAAGCCAAAAGGACCAATTTCGAGATAAATCCTTAGTCCAGGGACTACTGACGATATTTTTAAAGTCCAGGGACTATGGACGAGATAAACCCATAGTTCAGGGACCATTTTCGTAGTTCACTCTAAAAAAAAAGCTCAATTAAATACTAGCAATCAAGCAAGAGCTGGAAACTGTTGGTCATCTTCAAAAGAAGGTGGCGGCAAAATAACAACATTTCCAACGTTCGGAGAGGCATCGGGTTGGTTTCTAGAACCGTTGTCTTGTCTACGCCTTGGTGGTGGTTGCGGTAGCATAATCTTTTGGGCTTTAAAAGAAGATGAAGATGATGAAGACGAACGAATTGTCTTCTTCTGCTTGTCTCCAGAAGAGATCTGAATAACACAAGTATGCACAATAAATAAATGAAGGCATATATATAGTTGAGTTGATAAAAAAAAAATTGGATGAATAGGATATAATGTAATTAAACAGTACTAACAAAATTAGGTTCTTCTTCACTCTTCTTTGCAATGATATGCATAGAATTAAAGTCTTTGTCAAGTGCGACCCTCCGCTCTTCAGTTTTCATTGATTCCAGAACCTTCCTCTTCTCCCTAACAAGTTTCTCATACTGCTTCAGTGTCATTTTCTGTAATTTAACAAGAATTGATTAGTCTTAATTAATTAGTCACCATAGTAAAATAAAAGAAATACCTTTGCCTCCAATTCCCTTTCCAGTCTCCTTGCCTCCAATTCCTGTTTCCTTGCCTCCAATCCCTTTTTCCTTGCCTCCTCTTCAGGTGAATCTGATATCTCTATCTCCTTTGTACAAGTTTCATCCCTAAAAATATTTTTAATAAAATTAAAACTACATACTACTAAAACATGTACATAATATTTCACGAAAAGAGTAGTAAGTAATTACTTTGGTCCCTTTTTCGAATCAGAAGCGTTGCCATTCTCGGGTGAATTTTGATCAATCTGAGTCTCAATACCATTCTCAACCTCTCTCGGGAGATTGTTTGCATTACTGTTGTTTTGATAGCCGTTAGACCTCCCTCCAACCGTCTGCCACCCGGCTTTATCTTCTTCTACTCGTCTCCATTGGTAGTTGGAGCTTCTTTTCAGACCATTATTGGGTTTCCTGCCTTGCACGTATATGTTGTTTTGTCTTTGATTATTTACAATTGCTCCATTTATCTTCTTGTTTTGGCTATTGCTATCGCTTGGCTTTTCTGATTAGCATTAACATCAAATTCAAGATTCAAATTATCAAAACATTATAGAAAGTAAAATAATCTAAAAAACAGATCATAATCAAATAATATACCATGATCGAGAGAAGAAGACGGCAAGTGGTTGCTGTCCTTCCTTTTCTCCGCCTTTGCGATGATGGCGGCGGAGAGGCGGGCGAGTAAATCTTCGGCGTCGGTGTCATGGCCTTCTAAAAGAGAAAAGGCGTTCATTCCGCCTCCACGTCTCTAATGTGTATGTTAATATCTCTATATATAGACAATTACATGGAAAATTTACATATGAATAGCCTTTGTGACCACGCAAAAAATCTCCAATAAATATTTACTATTCCGCTATTAATTTACAAAGATTGTGTGATTTTTAAAAAATTTATATAATCCGCCTTTGTGACCACGCAAAATCTGGAATAAATTTTAACCACATTCTGCTATTAATTTACAAAGATTGTGTGATATTAAAAATATTATATAACCTGCCTTTGTGACCACGTAAATAATTTCCACTATTACGCATATATTCCTTCAATCCTTATTTTTACCCCATTTAAACTTTGTTACGTCCATTATTAAAAAAAATAATAATAAATAAAAGTTAGACTTAATTATGGCCCTCCATTTTTTTTATCTTGTGGTTAGGATTAATTTACCATTATTTAATTATTTTATTTAAAAAAACCTTGTTGAGGGGTATTTTAGGAAATCAATTTATTAACTCTCCTAAAATAAAATACGTGTTTCATCTCTCCCTCAAATCTTCGATCTCGGTTTTCTTCAATCTTCGTCGATCTCCATCGATTTTCATCGATCTTCTTCCTGTAATCTACTTAAATCTTCATTTATCTCCATCGCCGGACAATTTTGCTTCCTCAATTCACGATCGTTTTGCAATTTCATCAATCCACGATCTGCATCGCCGGACAATCGCGATCTTCATCAAATTCTCGATCGATTTGGAGGTGCGGAGGAGCGATTAGGAGAAGCGTTGTGGCGGAAACGGAGGCTTCATCAGATCAGCCGGAACGGTCCTCTTGCGGGTGATCTTCCGGTAGAGGACGACGGATACAAATATAAGCGCCAGCGCCGCCGCCGCGGCGAGCAGCGGCATGAGAAGGCGGTGGTGCGGCAACGGCAGCATTGTCGTGAATCTGGATACAATCGGATAGAAGCAAAAAAGAGTATATAGAGGTTGTCGACAGAGACTAGTGAGAGAAGAAAGATGGCATTGTGTTTTTCACAGAGAAGGGGGTGGTGAAGCAGCTCATATTTTGTCATTGAAGATTGTGAACGGATTGGTGCAATTGGAGTTCGCAGCTCATATTTGCGAACTGGATCTTCTACATAATGAACCAAATTATAAATATAATGAAGTAAAAAGTATTCAGTGCTTGTTAGGTTTGACATTGTAAACATGGATCAAACAAGTAAAGGGATCATGTCACATGGTTGTATGTTGTGTGTAGTAGGGTGATAAAGATTTTTAGTCATGTAATTTAGATTTATACCTTGGTTCCATCATCCTTTGGCTCATTATCTATATGCGATCTCACATTTGATCCATGTTGAACAACACATAGTGTATTCAAATCCTGATATTGATTTAGAAAATGATTCATTACAAGGACAAGCTATTTCATTGTTTGAGATGTATACTTCTGAAAATTCTGATTTTACCTTCTCCATTATATTAGCTTTTAAGTTTTCCATAAGACCTGCGTCAACACTGAAGTTTGATGACGATGTAACATCTGCCATTTGTACATGAAGACCCTGCCAGTAGTATTATATAAAAAATAGTTCATTCAGTAAGATAGTTACTTCATCATACTGAAATATTACTTCAAACAGAGTCTATAAAAGGCAAGGTAAAAAATAGTTCATTCAGTACGATAGTTACTTCATCATGCTGAAATATTACTTCAAACAGAGTTAATAAAAGACAAGGTAAAAGATAGTTCATTCAGTACGATAGTTACTTCATTATACTTAAATATTACTTCAAACAGAGTTAATAAATAGTGCATTCAGTACGATAGTTACTTCATCATACTGAAATATTACTTCAAACAGAGTTAATAAAAGCCAAGGTAAAAAATAGTTCATTCAGTACGATAGTTACTTCATCATACTGAAATATTACTTCAAACATAGTTAATAAAAGACAAGGTAAAAGATAGTTCATTCAGTACGATAGTTACTTCATTATACTTCAAAATATTACTTCAAACAGAGTTAATAAAAAAAACACAAACTTGTCCAATACAAGAAATCATCCAAAATTGACACACAAGCACATCTCAATCGGCTGAGCCGTGATTCTGGGCACCACCCATTTGTTAGGCGTGGGAACGGACTGCACAAATGTCCTCATCAGCATGTTACCATGACTCAACTACATCTCCCGAAACTCTTTATCTCGCTCCTCAAATTTGATTTCTCACCCAACTGTGAGTTAGAGGACCCCACTGTTTTCTTCACCTATATACAAGAAACACATAACAACAATTCAACATTTGAAACATAGTTTATGTTACATCATTAAAATAGTTCGGAACTTCATGATTTAGGTTCTTTAGTTCATTAAAGGTCTAAATGTACATACAAAATAGGTCAGTTTATATTACTTCATTCCATGAGGTTATTACTTCATCAAATAGCTGAATTGGTTCATTCAACTGTTATTTCTTCATAAAATATGCATACAACACAGTTACTTCATCCTCTGAATACTACTTCATCAAATAGGTTAGTTAGTTCATTCAATGTTATTTTCTAGCAAAATATGCATACAACACATTTAATAAAATTTATACGAACATCAGACGAACTTTCCTTTGCGATTTGATCTCCAAATTATGAAGTAATAAATCACATTAAGAAGATGCATATTAGTTTTTGCCACATATTTCAAATGATTCAAGCACCAAACTCATAGCCTCATCAAATGAAGTAGCCTTGTGAAATGAAGTAACATCCTCATGAAATGGACTAAATCGATTTACACAGCCACATTTTTTTATACCTTTTCTCCCAAATATCAAAAGTATTGTGAAGTAATCGATTTACATTACTTCAGTACGTGAGGTTATAACTTCATCAAATAGGTTAAGTTGTTCATACAGTACAGTTAACAAATTCATAAAACACAGCTAACTTCATTCTATGAATTTACTACTTCATAACAACTTATCACTTCATTTACCTTTTGGTGGAGGGATTTGACTTGCAATATTTGCTTCCGACCGACCAGTAGAGAAACTTTCCTCAGGATTTGCTTTCTCGACCAGTTGTGATTTGTCCATCGGCCTATGAGTATATTTGAAGCTTATGTTGACCTTCCTCGGCTCTACTTGATAAACTTATAAGACAAAAATCATAAACCAATTTACAAATAGATGAAGTAAATTAAACTTTTGAACTATGCAAAGCTTCAAAACAGTGTATTACCTGATGCAGTAGAGTTGAGTGTTTGAGTCATTTTTGAATCGTCATCGGATTTGAACTCGTTGGCTGTAGATGTTGAACTCGGCGACTCGAGATGCTGAATCGTTGGTACAATCGATTTCAACTGTCATGAAGATGTTGAATCGATTACTGATATGAAGTTGTTGAATCGATTTCAGTTGATGATGAATCGATTGGAGTGAGATGAATCGATTTGGAGATTTGGAGAAGAAGAAGTAGCGCAGGAGCAGAGGCGGGAATATGAAATGAGTAAAATTTTTAGGATGGGTTTAACCCTAAATTTTTTATCTCCAATGCGAAAGGACCTAAATACCCCCGCGTTGAAGTAAATTATTTATATAATGAACTACGAAAAATAACCCTTAATGATCTAATCTCATCCATCAAATTTAAGATCTAAGGGCCCAAATTTGGTCTCTAGTTCGGTCTTTAAGAGTGGATTTGTGAATAATGGGACTCTATAAATATAAGCGTAGAAAGGTAACCATTTTTTTCTTTCCTAAAACATATCCAAAATATTGAATTCCACATACTTTCACACACAATATCATTATACAATCATAGTGTCATATATCAATATTTTACATGTATAATATCAGTCGATGTCACGCACAATATCGGTTTCTTTCACATACAATAGTATGTTCGTGAATCATAGATCTAATGGATATGATTTGTTCTACAGACTCACTTTAAGAATAGTTCTAAAAAGACCATCATCCTATATACACACTTCTCAACAACTTTGTTGTATTCCTCATTAGGTCCAATTGGAGGCTATCTCATGATTTTATTGCTCATAATTGGTGAGTTCTTAAATTTGTGCTGCACTATTTAATTATTGACTACTAATATAAATTGATTTTCATAAGAGATTTGTATGTAGACAGTGATTAACTTCGTACAGCAAAATTTGCAGCTATTGTATTTAGGGGGATAACCATTCCAGCAAAAATCATTATCACCGTTGGACTTGTCACCTATTTTTTTACTGAAACAACAACCAGTAAAGACTTCTTACACACCTTTTGTCTCGATTGGTTTCTGTTATTGGAATATGTTTTCACTCTGTTTTGCAATATGTGTGGAAATGCAGGGTGGCTCCCCTATCCTATGTCCGTTGATGAGCTCCCCGTTCCTCAAACCCTTGTTGAAATCCCAGCAAGGGTACGTGTTGGCAAACGCATTACACTTTTTAATAGTGTTGTTCTTGGCTTGGAAGTAAGATTCAACGTGGGGTTTCTCTGTGCAATGGGGTTCCTAATCTACAAATTTCAAAGAAGACATTTGTTCGAGTACGGGGAAATAAAGAGCTTCCTACAGAGTGGCAACCATTTGTCCCCTATAAGGTACTCCTATTCAGATTTAAAGAAGATGACTAGAAATTTTCGAGAAAAACTAGGTGAAGGTGGTTTTGGTTCGGTTTACAAAGGAAAGCTTCAGAGTGGCCATTATGTAGCAGTCAAGCTATTGGGAAAAGCCACGATAAATGGTCAAAATTTCATCAATGAAATTGGAACAATTGGGAGGATCCATCATGTCAACGTTGTCCAACTTGTTGGATATTGTGCGGATAGATCCAAGCGCGGCCTCATTCTTGATTTCATGCCAAATGGTTCTCTCGACAAGTACATATTCAACCAAGAAAAAGCATCTTCATTGGATTGGGGTATCAAATTCAAGATTGCAATTGGTGTCGCTCGAGGGATTAAGTATTTGCATAGTGGTTGTGATATCAAGATCTTGCATTTTGATATCAAGCCTCACAATATACTTCTAGACGACCAGTTTGTCCCGAAGATCACCGATTTTGGACTAGCAAAGTTACACTCAGTAGACAAGGACACAGTGACGATGACGGCTACGGCTGCTAGAGGCACCATAGGCTATGTTGCTCCAGAACTCATCAATAGGTGCATTGGCCTAGTGTCTCACAAGGCCGATGTGTATAGTTTTGGGATGCTATTGATGGAGATGGTGGGCGTAAACAGAGAGTTGAGGGGAAACAAAGATGATTCAACCAAGTATTTCCCAGATTGGATATATGATTGCATTAACAAAGGCGAGGGGATTGGAATTGTTGAAGAAGAAGACAACAATGGTGATGATAAGAATGAGATCGGAAAGAGTGTTCTTAAAAAGATGACAATAGTTGGGTTGTGGTGCATACAAATGAATCCAGAAAATCGTCCATCAATGAACAAAGTGTTGGAGATGTTGGAAGGTGATGGTGAAGATTTGAAGATTCCAGAGCATCCATCTCACCTAGTGAACGAGGACAAGAGTCGGGCTGGTGATTCATCTGGTTCTGTATCACACTTGGATTATGACAATGGTAGTAACATTGAGATTAGTATAGCTTGAATATGCATTCTCCGTTGTGTTTTCTTGAAACGTTTTCAAGTGATTTTAACTCAAGGAAAAGCTCCCATATGAACAAAATGGAGCATGCTTTTTCAATTGCTTATAGTTTAGCATTTGTACCTTTTGGCTTCTAATCTCGTATGAGCACTTTGAGGTCGTAGTTGCCGTACTCCTCTTGCTGAACCTTCTGAATTTCTTGCGCTGAGGCCACGACAGAGGAGCCACATTCACGTACTAAAATTGTTTGGAGGGTTGGGATATCTCCAATATCACAGGGGATTTCCTCTAGCTCACTGCATTGGATTACACGCAGCACCCGGAGTTTAGGGAAGTTGGTCACGTTGGCTCTCCAACGCACTATATTCAAAGAACAGAGTCTCAGAAGTGAGTGGAATTCATCTCCTTCTGTCATCTCCCACTCTTCTTCCTCTGCCTCTCCGTCTCTTTCAAACATACAAGCCCTTATTTTGAGTACTTCCAGATTCGGTAGTGCACACAGAGTTCTCAAGAAACTCTGAGCTACTGCACATCCAATTAGCACTAACTTTCTAATATTACGTGGAAATCTGAGTTTGTGCAGAAAACGACAAGCATCTTCATTCCAGTTGGAATGGCATCTTAAAATATCGAGTTTGTGTAGATGGCTAAGATCAACTTCAACGTCCGGTGAATCTTTGAAATGGACTCCTAAGCTTATGATATTTGGGATGGTCTCAAAGAAACCATTCCTAATCATTGAAGGAGTTATCCACACAAAAAATATCTTATGCAGTTTCTTATGAACAAATCTAAACCTGAATTCTGCCCCAATTTCAGTTAACGTTATCAACTTGAGACGTCTTAATTCAGACATCTCCCATATCTCAGATGGAAAATCAAGTGTCACACTGTGCCTACAAATCAAGGTTTGCAGATTCCACAATCTTGATATTCCAATAGGTAAACCTGAAGTGCACGAGAAAGCTAAGTAGTGAAGGTTGACAAGTTGAAGTATTTATTCTGGGAACTCTTTGTATTTGATTCCCGTTACGTCTAGCACCCTAACCAATCTTAACATGGAAAACACAGGAGATGCAATTTTCTTCCCAGTGAATATAAAAGATCGAGCAAGTGACATCAATTGTGGTGAAGCACACACATCTTCTATTTCAGAAGACGAGTAAACACTTACATGGCGCATGCAAAACTTGACATTTAAAAACTTCTCCTCGTTAGCCTTCCTTATGCACAGATCCCTCCACAAATCATGGATTGAGTAACTCATTGGTTTCCCATTGTACTTTTGTCGTCTAACCAAAAGTAGATTGCTCTCCACCAGAGCTTTTAAGTAATTCTCAACCTCTTCCTCCAAACGCTTATCTCCATTGGATTTCACAAATCCCTCAGCTATCCACAAACTCATAAGTCTAGATCCCTTAATTTCAGAATCTTCTGTATAAGAAACACAGTTTCAAATGAATCGGCAAGTGATTATAACTCAAGGAAAGTATATTGGAGAAATGCTCATCCGATTCAACAATTGAAGCTTTTACATCCGTGTAAACATTCTCCCAAACATCTCTTGACCTTTAAACCTTCGACAATAGCCCTCCAATCACATGAATGGCAAGAGGAAGCCCAATGCAATCACTCCCAATCTTAGCTGCCACCGCTTGCAGTTCGTCAGGGCAATCCTCTTCTCCAAACACAATCCGGCAAAGTAGATCCCGACTCGCAGACTTGTTCAGCAACCGCACATGATGCAGACTCTTCGAGCCCGCAACATGTTCTGCAACATTAGACTCCCTAGTTGTGATCACAATCCTACTCCCGTTATTATTGTCCGGGAAATACATCCTTATCTCATCCCAAACTTTCGTGCTCCATATATCATCCAACACAATTATATATGTTCTCCCAAACAATCTCTTATGCAATATTTCTCTCAACTCATAATCTTCAATTCCAATCAGTTCATTGCTTTCCATTTCACCCCGGCCACAAAGAAGACTTAACATAATTTTCCGCTGTAGGGATCAGATTAGTCTAGATTCACTATTTACCGAGACCTCTTTGTTCTTGTACAAGAAAGCTCAGCCAAACTCTCACCCACGCGGCTGATTTACACAAGTAATATAAACTAAGATTACAACGAATCTAGTTCTAACTATTACAAGGTCTTGAAGCTGTCAACCCAGCTCCACTCGTACTCGCTTGCACCTGCACACTCAAGAACCAAGTTAGTAACACTAAGAAAGATCCTCTCGGATCTGAAACACTAGAACTCAACTAAGATCAGAGAGTAAAACAAGAGATCGAAGAATCTTGGCTCAGAACCCGTCACAACAACACTGATCTATTCTTCCAGAACTAGATCCAAGGGAGCACCAATGGATTGGATAGAGTCAACCCTCAGACCACCAATACCTCCACCAGATAAACCCCTCGCACCAGATCAAGTTCCACCGAACAAATCTCGATTCTCACAAACCCTAGTTCCACTCCAGTAACAAGCAATCGAAGAGATTGCTTCACACCAGCACTCACAAAAGATCTACCACTCAAAGAACCATGGAAGATCACCAAGAGATGGCCGGAAGATCATCGGAGAAGAAGGAAGTGGAGAGAGATAAGCTCTGAGTCGAAGAGTAGAGAGAGAGAAGATGAATAAATAATAACGGCTAACCACACCCATTCTCACTTAACACATACAACCCTACATCCAACGGCTTGGAAGGCATCATCCAAGTAGAGGGGCACGTGGCATCTGGTGTGAGGAGGTAAGTAATTGGGCTCAGCCCAATTAATAACATCCGGGCTTAACAAATAACACAGCCCAAATAAGAATCCATCCAAATATTCAACACCCGCATATTGGGAACTTGGGAAATCGCAGCCCACCCACGATAATCAAAGTGAGAAACAATACACGGATCGTCATAAAGTTTTCGAGCAAGGGTGGACTTACCGACACCACCCATACCAACGATGGGGATGATCTTCACCTTCCTCTCCATATTCGTGAGACGATCCTTCAGCTCCAACAGAATTGCATCAACTCCCACCAAATCACTCTTAGATCTCGAGGAAGAAGCACCCTTTTCCTCCACTTCCACGAGCTTCATAGATTCAAGTTGTTGAGTTGCTTGCTGCAAATCTGATGAAGTCATCCTCTTCTCAGCCATCAAAACCAGGACAGAGTCAAGCTCTTGAGTGACTTGCTGCAGATCTGGTGTGGAAAAGGTCAAGCTCTTGCTTTCTGTGTTTGAGAGCATTTGATGAACCATCTGTGACTCAATAATATCCTCTGCTTTATAAACTGTATCTATGATTTGTCTCTCCAAACATGCTATTTGGGAGTGTGAAGACTTTTCAAGAATCTACATCAGAGATTCAGCTTTTTGGAGTAGGGATTCAAGCTTTGGTTTGTTGTGATCAAAAGTCCAGTGGGTTTGCTCTGGATGAAGGATTTGTTGTAGGATGGTGATGAGGGATTGAAGATTGTATGCCATTTTTTTCTTTCAGATTTCTTGTAGCAAAAAAGATACTAGTTATCTTTACAGAAATGAGAGAAAAAAGACAGTTATCTCTTGAGCAGTGAGAGTAGAACAAAATCAATCTATCACTGATTCACTGCATAATTTGTAATCCACTCAAAATGGTCTAAAATATCTTTACTCAATTATTGCATGGCGTTAAGTGTGATATTACTTGTGTATGAAAATGGTCCATTGCCTGAATTTCAGTTTTGTCTTGTTTCAAGCCAAATTTGGTCCACTAAAAATAGTTTCATTGATGGATGACACATGTTTTAATTCAAGGCAAATTCGGTCTACCAAACGGACCCTAAAAGGAAAGGTAAGAAGAAAAAAGCAAGGATGGGTTTGAAATTATTATAGCTCATCTGTACCCGAAACATTCTTACAACTTATCACGAACTGCAAATACAAAACTGATATATTCCTTGAAGAAACCAAAGAATGGAATTAGAACCCAAGCCGACAATACAAGCCAAATGCAAGTGAATGAAATGATGTTTTTGTTTATAAATGAAATGACATCGTTTGGTCGTAAAACACCAACATTATATTCACATAGGTGATCGGATTGTTCACTGTTGAAAGCAACATAATTTGGTGTCATGGTGAAGCAAAATCATACGCTTTTTTGTCATCGAAAAATACAAACACAAAATACCAAAAAAAACAACTTCCTAGTACTAAATTTGCATCTATGTTTTGCAAAAGGGAAAAAAGTAGTACTCCCTCTGTCTGCCATTAGGAGTTTCATTTATGGGCGCCACGGGTTTTAAGAAATTTTGAGAAAAGTGGATGGAAAAAAGTTAGTGGAAGAGGTCTCACTTCTATATATTAGTTTTAAATGAAATGTGAGTGAAATGAGTTAGAGGAAGGTAAGACTTATTACCATTTATGGTAAAAGTGAACCTGGACTCCTATTCGCGAACGAACTAAAATGGAAAAACGGGACTCCTATTCGCGGACGGAGGGAGTAATACGAATCAATCCCAAAGTATAGAAACAAGCAGAGACCACATCCGATAAGAATAGAATCACGAGATGTTATTGCAAGCGACGTAAGAGCAGCAGCTGAAAAAGACGAACAATTTGCTATCAAATTAAGAGTACACTACAAAAGTACAATACCAAATCTAAATCTTACAAACATAAATATGCATACCTTCTATTGCAGTGCATATGTTCAGCTCGAGCCGTGAGCGATTCTTGCGCATTGCTGAAACTATCCGAGTTGCAGAAAATGATATACCATATACAGAAGACATACAGTTTAATAATCATAAGTGCAGAAGGAATATTAAGGACAAGATTGTGTGTATGAACTGATGGAGCATTCTTTTGATTGCTTGGAGTTTAGCATTTTTACTTTTTTGGCTTCTAATCATAAATAAAAAATTTGAGGTCATAGTTGTCATACTCCTCTTGCTGCACCTTCTGAATTTGTAGTGCTGAGGCCACGACAGAAGCGCCACATTCATCTAAGTAAATTTCTTGGAGAGTTGGGATATCTCCAATGTCACAGGGGATTTCCTCTAGCTCTTGGAGAGTTGGCTCTCCATCGCACTATATTTAAGGAATAGAGGCCCAGAAACTGCAGCGAGCGGAAATACATCTTTATCTCATCCCAAGCTCCAGTACTCCATATATCATCCAACACAATCATATATTTTCGCCCAAACAACCTCTTATGCCAGATTTCTCTCAACTTATTTTCTCCGCATCCAATCAGTTCGTTGCTAACCTTTTCATCTGGTCCACGAAGAAGACTCGACATAAATTCCCGCATATTGGGAATTTGCGAAATATCAGCCCACCCACGAAAATCAAAGTGAGAAACAGTATACGGATCGTCATAAAGTTTTCGAGCAAGGGTGGACTTAACCACACCACCCATACCAACGAGTGTATGATCTTCACCTTCCTCTCCATATTCGTGAGACGACCCTTCAACTCCAACAGATCTTCATCAACTCCCACTAGATCACTCTTAAATCTCGAGGAAGAAGCACTCTTTTCCTCCAATTCTTCCACGAGCTTCATAGATTCAAGTTGTTGAGTAGCTTGCTGCAAATCTGATGAAGTCATCGCTTTCTTTGAGAAGTTGAGTATGAGAAGTTGATAACAAAAAAAAAAGACAATGTTTTACAAACTAATTAATCTGTAACCACCATTGCTGACTATGAGAAGTTGAGAACAAAAAGACAATCTTTCAAAACTAATCTGTAACCACCACTGCTGACTATGAGAAGTTGAGAACAAAAAGACAATCTTTCAAAACTAATCTGTTATCTGTAACCACCACTGCTGACTCAATAATTTTCATGTTGTATTAAAATAATGCATTGAACACGACAAGGAAATAGTATATTATCATATGAGCAATGTTATTTGTGCATTTATCCCCATACATGTATTACGTTAGAAATTGTATATAATATGGTTGCCGGAACAAAATATTTTATCATAAGATAAATGCAAATAAATTCAAACTTCATAATTTTTCAACTATATTTTAAAATTACTAGACAAACAAAAATTTGACTAAAATGGCCACGGTTCAATATTAAGAATACAAACCGATTCTAGAATATGAAAAGAAGCAGAAAGGACATCCCATGGTAAACAGAAGTTCATCAATTAAGGGAGAAGAGGTGATTAGAATTTCCAAGAATGGGGCAAAGGTGCACTTATAGCTCATCTGTACCTGAAACATTCTTACAACTTGTCGCGGTTTTAGCGACAAAAATCTAACATACATAAAAAAGGTCAGAATACAAATCTATACCAAAGTGTCGAAACAAGCAGAAACCACATACGATAAGAATACAATCACGAGATGTTTAGGAGCATATTGCAAGCTACGTAAGAGCAGCAGAAAAAGACTAGCATTCTGCCATTAAATTAAGAGAAAAGACTACACTACAATACCAAATCTAAATCTTACAAACATAAATATGTATTATTATTTTACCAAATAAAGAATATAACGTTAGATTAGCAGTTTGTTTTTAACCATAAACTAACAACAAAGATCATGGCGATAACTACAACGCAATGACTTACATACGACAAATATCGTAAGCTACATAATAAGAGTTTCACCTTGTAAAAAAAAAGCTTTGTTTATATTTAGGTTATAATTAAATACACTTTCAACTACTAATAAATTTAATACTCTCATAAAGAGAATCGTTTGACTCTTTAGGTCATAATTACACTTTCACCAAATAATAAAATCTGAAATAAATAAGATCCTTGTCTTTTCTGAAAGAGAATTGTTTGACATTTTATTATAAGAGGATGCTTTTTCCATCATAATTAAAGATATTAATTTTGGCAAATGCCATCTATAAATAGCCTCTCAACTCACACACATTTCACTCATCTCTCTCTGTCTCAACTGCTATCTTCATTCTTCTTTGCCTCTTCTCTCTCAAGTAGCTCACTTTCTTCAAGGAAATGGCATCAGGATCCAATTCCAGTGAAGATGTATGCACCTCACCTCATATCATTAACTGCAAAATCTCAAAACAAAAATGATACTATAAAATATTAAAGTACACGATTCTAACTTTTGCAATAAATAAAAAAGTTTTAAAAGGTAAAAGTAGCCCACACTGGCACAATTTTTGCACGGCCCAGTGTAGGTGATCCTAATCCAAATCCTTGTTTTCTCCATCTTCATGCTTATAGCATATTTATAAATTAAAAAATGACATATATACCTTATATTAAAAATGAAATAAATCACATCAGGACATATAGACAACTGGAAATAAATACTATTATGATAAAAAATACATAGATTGCATGTTCTTATGAGAAAAGCATCCTCTCATAAGCAAAGTCAAATGATTATTTTTATCGAGAAAGATAGAGATCTTATTTTTGATCTCAAATTTTGAAATTTAATGTTAAATTTATTATTTGGTGAAAGTGTGATTAATTATTACTTAAATTCAAACTACCTTGTTTTCTTAATGGTGAAACCTTATTAATTCTCCCAACCATAGAATAATTTAGCAGATTGTAATAACAGAAGCATCATATAAGTAAATAAATAAAAGCACTAAGCATTTGAAAAATACATAATTACAGAGAAGTCATTATTACATATTCACTATAATTTGAGAAATCAGAATACAACATATTATTTAAAATCAGGTGATATGGTCAACATTCCGATTCACACCCTGAAAAATAATTTTGAAATAAATGTTAGAATATATGTATCAAAACAAGATTTTTTTTAAAAAATAAGAACAATTGAAAACAACTCACTAATTTGCGTAATCAATTAAGTGAATTAATTCGACAATTAAGAATTCAACGTCGCTTCCACTTCTCCCACCTTCCTACTTCTCCCTCCACTCCGTGACTTTCTGATTTCTCCCTCCCATTTTCTCCTCGATTCCCCACACGTACCTGACAACCGCCGACCGTGCTACCTCCGGCGCTCCAAATTGCCGCTCCGACCTGCTGGACTCTCTCTCGTTGTTTCCTCTCCTCGATCACATCCAACACCGCACCTTGCCGCCTCGGTATCCCCATCACCGCCGCACGTTTAGAGGTTGGCAAGCCTTCCATTTTGTTCTTCACTGCTCTATTTTTCCAAATATTAATGCTTTATCTATTTTATACTACTATCCTAATTTTACATTAATGGAGTACGCACAGAATTTGTGGAGGAATGGAGTGAAATTATGTATATATATTGAAAGATGTTAGTTTGAAAGAAGTCAAGAATGGTGTGCATGTGTCTGTTTCTCAAATTTAATACCCTGCAGCCTGCACTACTATGTTCTCTCATAATTTTCTTGATAATATGGAGTAATTAGCTTCCAAACCTCCCAATTTGTTGACAATTTATTTTGAAAAGGAGAAGTAAAACCGTAATGAAATTAAATGATAGAGAATATAGTAAAATTGTAGTAAGTACCACTCATATGGGCAGCCGTCTGAAATGTTCATAAAACAGTTGTGAAGTGCAATAAATTTATGCTTATTTATATGTCTTGCAGAAAATGAGTGAGGGTGATTTGCGTTCGATCAATCAGCAAAGTGGTGGCAATAGCGCTTCAAAATACCGAATGAAAAAAGATCCAGCATTAATCTTGATGGAGATTAATGATGACGAAATTGATTTGTCAAGATTTGATGATGGAAATACTAGTAGCCTCAACGATGTTTTTTGTGACATTAGTTGCCTTAATCTTGATGCTGGAAATGAAAGTGATTGAGATGATCACAAAGTAGTATTTTGTTCTGAGTTAGTAGTTTGGTATTTTGATAAACTCATGTATTTTGTTAAAGACTTCGTGTACTTTGCAAGACTTGTTTAATTATTGGTCTCATGTATTTTTGTTTTTGAACTCACAAGTATTAGTGCAAGTTGACAAAGTGACAAGCATGGCATGGCAGTGTGGAAAAATCTTGTTTGCAGTCATGGTCGAAATATTTCATTTTTGATATTTTTATAAGGCCATTTTTTTATTTTTATTCACATATGTTATTATATGTATTTAATAATATATAATATATGTGTTTTTATATATTCCGGTTCAACCGATGGTTCGACCAATGAACTGGTTGAACCAGTGAACCAGTAGCGATGCCGGTTCGCCGGCCGGTCTGATTTTTAAAACATTGGTTATTATGTTTAGTTTCATAAAATTGGAATGTAGGAACTATGATATGGGATCCCATTTATAAGCAAAGTCAAATGATTTTCTTTGTATAGAAAGGTAGAGATCTTATTTTTTATCCCAAATTTTGAATTTTAATGAATGGTGAGAGTGAAATTAATTATGACATGGGTTATACTAAGCTTGTTTTTTAAGCTGAAACTCTTTTATGCAGTTTACAACATTCCTTGCCGTATGTCGGTTGTTGAACAATAATTGTAACACCCCACCTTTTCTAACCTTAATTTTCGAGTCATAAAATTTTTGCATTAAATGCTTTTAATGCTTTGATGTATGAGGAATAATTGATGGGTGAATTAATTGCATGATTCTTTGTGACCTAATTGCGATTTGGAGTTGAGATTGAATTGAGTAGTCAATACTGTGGAAAATGTGACGTGGCCGTGGAATGGTCAAGGTCGTTGAAAATGTGACGTGGAGGTGGAATAGTAAAAAAGGGTTGAATTTATGATGTGACCGTGTGAATATTGTGGCGGGGTGAAATAATATTGTGGTGAAGTATTTCCTAAGGGATGAGTGAGATTAAATAGGAGCATCATTATTTAATTGGAATTTTCGACCACCTCTATTTATTGGAAAGGAATTTTATTTTTCGTAGATTTAATTATTCGCTTGGGATATTTATCCAAATTAAATCCAAAGTCCGATTATTCCTTATTTCCTCCATGAAATTTTCGACCCCTATGCCTACACATGGAGATTTTCGAAAATATCCTATTTATGGGAGAAGGAATTATTTTATTATATTATTTGATCTCTTATTTATTCCCTTCTAAAGAAATCTTGCCATATCCTATTTTAATTAATATTTGAAATTGATTCCTTATGGAGGAATCAATATTAACGCCACTTTCCTATTTATTTGGGAGGATTCATTATTTATATTCTGCTCCGTAATATTTTATTCTACTTCGTGAAATACCAAAATAAAATCATAGGCTAATTAAATAGCCTAGAATTCGAATACTCCTTATTTTTCTCTCAAAATTTACGCCAACT
Organism: Salvia hispanica; assembly: GCF_023119035.1. NCBI lineage: Eukaryota > Viridiplantae > Streptophyta > Magnoliopsida > Lamiales > Lamiaceae > Salvia > Salvia hispanica. The sequence goes on from NC_062968.1 coordinate 46,187,075, forward strand.
TCCACCATCAAATCTTCTCAAATTTAATTAATGATATTATATTTTTGAACTCTATAAATAAGAAAGAAAAACCCTAACCTTAGCCACACTACACGCCTCCCTCTCTCCCTCTTTCACGTTATTTTCTTCCTCCACTCTTCTTCAACTTGTTTTCTATTTTATTCAAGATTTCTTCATCTTTTGAGAAGAGTTCAAGTTGAAGCCTCAAGAATTATTGAAGAATCAAGATTCTACATTATTTCTACCGATCGTTTTTATCAAGAAGATGTATTTTGATTTATCACTTCTCATCTAACCGATTAATCTTGAACCCTCATGCATATAGATCGAGTGAAAAGGGGAAACCAATTGATGAATGGGATGCATATGTATGTGTGTGCATGCCTCGGTGTGCGCGCGTGTGTGTTCGTGTGTGTGCGTGTGATGTGTGTTGTGAAACACTTATGCGTGACATGTTTTGTGATAGATCTGGAGTTGTAGTGCGAATAAAAGTGATAATATAATCATGTCTTGATTTTGAATGGTGATATTAAAACGAATTGATGGAAAAAGGGAAACGTTAGGAGCATGCATGATTTTTGAATCAATGATTGAGACTTATTTGTGATACGCATAAATTAAAGGTGATAACTCGCTCTCTCGGCGTGATAGCAAGAGGAAGAGCGTACTTGTAATCTAAGGAGTCGAGGTGGGCTTTATTTACTAAACTCTTTTACTGCCGAAATAATGATTATGGTGTTATAAGAGTGGATTAAAATACTATGCCATGCCTGTGATTGTTTTGATTATGTTGTGTGCCTGATGCCTAGTTTGTGAGTCCGCTCCATTAGGCAATAGGGCTATATAAACGAATTCGGGTCTGAGTAGGGCCGCAAACCCTATCAGGCTAGTGTACACAGTTGTGATCGGGAGCCGTCTGAAGATCGCTGTTTAGACTGTGTGCACAGAAAAGAATAACAAGTTTCCTAGGTCCAGCAAATCCACTAGATCACAAGGTCTAGGAGCTCACTGGTCGTTGGAAAATCTCGGTCGTCGGACACACAGAATACTTCCTCAAAAAAACCCTCAACCACTTATGCTAAAAATTAGCACAGGGAAGTAGGGATCGATCCCACAGAGACGGATGCGTAATTTAAATATGCTCAAGGATTTGGAAATTATTCTTGGTTTGGCTGCTGCCACGCATTTTTTTTGGTTGAGGAAATTAGACTAAACTTGGAATTGAAATCTGCTACGCTAACAACTAGATCTAGGCAGAACAGAAATCATGCATGTAAACTGAAATCGAGACAATCACTAGATCTAAGAAACTATTCTAAATTACTTAGACCTGGGAAATAAACTGACGGTGGGGGCCATGGCTGAAAAAGCAGAGTACGGACGAAAAGCTGGGAAAACAACTAACTAAAGTACTAACTAACAGCGACATCATCTTCTTCAAATCAAATTGCATCAAAACTCAGCAGAAACAGGCGGAAGCGTAATCGGAAAACGAGCAGACTGGAATTAAACAATTTAGCGAAGAACAATTAGGGACTAAACAGATCTACGGCTACTAGACGAAGTAAAACAGAAAGGAAATAGAAAACTCAAAAATCCATGCACAAGTTGAATCCCCTGTTCAAATCCAACCTCGAATGCTAAATCCACTCCAGATCCAAGCATCCGACACAAACTCCGGCCAAAATAAATCCATATCTTCATATTCAACAAACAACCTCCGATCAACAACAACAACACAGATCTACAACCAAATTCACAAGATTAAGCACAAAATTAACCAAAACAGAGATTAACATGCAGCTGTCGAAATTAAAACTTCAAACAAAACAGAATCAACGTAGATCAACACGAGATAAACACCATCACGACAGAAACTAAACGAATGCATAGATAATCAGCAACATCAACAACCCAATCGACTTCTAAAACGCGAAGTTCGAACGAGATAAAGTGCAAAAACAGAATGAAAGTAGATTGTTTCTTCGCCCTCACGCGGACGGTGTTACGACTGACTTTCTCGGAAGATGAGACCCTTCAAACCCTAGACTACCCCAGAACTCCCATTTCCCAAGTGTGTGTATTGTGTGTGAGCTAAGAGCGAGAATGTCTCTGGCGTGTGCTGCATGCTCCTTATTTATAGGCGTTGAAGTGGGGACCAGCGAGGTATAGATAGTCTTTGTTGCCCTCAGCTATTGACTCCCTTCTTCTAGCCATTCCTTTCCCTTCACCTCTGCTCATTTTCCTTCATTTCCTTCGCTAGTCCGTTTCCTCTGGCTTCTCCTGGATCTAGCGATTCTGTCACACACCTGGCTTAAAAACCGTGTTAGACCCAGTAAAATATAGCGTTTTTCACCACTTAACCGATGCATGAAATTAGCCTTATCACCGTCCTTGCTAGTCGGCCGGTCTCGTGGGCGAATAGTGTGGCCACACTTTCGTCGCACTATGGAAATGTTGATTGTTGAGAAAATGGGAGGAATTGTTTGACTGGCCAGTCTATGAAATTATTTTGTGATACTCGATGATATTCTTTTATAACTGCAAACTCGATGTTCACTAGGGTAAGGATGGCATATCTACTAAAATGTTTTGACATGAGTTCACTGAGTATTTTTAAATACTCAGCCCTGCATGTGTTTCCCTATGTGCAGGTTGAGCGGCGACAAGCGGTTGGCGGTGTTGAGCAAGTTAATTGAATAACATGATCATTTGAAACTCCGTGTGTAGTTGTGTCTTCATACATGGCTTCACATTTCTCTTGGATACTTCCGCTGAAACCTGAAACTTATTATCGTTTGTTTGAGTTTGAACTTATTCCTTATGGTTTAGAATATTGAGACATACTGCGTTTTTGTGGATTATATTAAACCCTCGTCATTTGACCCAAATTATGATATCTGTTCATGATTGACTTTCTTACTTAAGCCGTCGTCTTATTGCTTAAATAGTTCATTAATTACTTTGGTCAAACCCCTTTAAATGAAACCCTAGCCTATGTTCTTGTTGCTTTTAAGTCTGCCTAGGTAGCGATCGCCGTATTTATTATACCCTAGAAGGGCGGGTCGTTACAGTAATTATCACGAGGATCTTTGTTGTTAGTTTACCAATAAAACTAAACTGCTAATCTTATGTTATATTCGTCATTTGGTGAAATAATAATACTAATTTAAATTAAGCTAAGCTTGTCTTTTATGGTAAAACTCTTATTTATGTTATTACAATTATATTTTCCGTCTATAGGTCATTGCACTATAATAACTATCACATGATCTTTGTCGTTGGTGGACATTTGTCGAATATTCAATAAACACGAGTACTTTTGAAATTAAATGCGCAATTTATTATTTGGTGATAGAATAATTCTGTAACTTGCAACGATTTTGTCATTTGTTGGCCGTTGAACAACATTGTCTGTGATAATGATCTTTGTCGTTAGTGATAATTGTATTTATTATTCATTGTTAGTGTAACTTTGATATAAAATTAAAATACTTTATGGTAGTATTTTCGATCATCTATGGCACGCTAAGTGGCCATTACGTAGCAGCCAAGCTCTTAGGAAAAGCCAAAATAAAAGATAAAGATTTCATCAATGAAATCGGAACAATTGGGAGGATCCATCAAGTCAACGTTTTCCAACTTGTTGGATATTGTGCAGAGAGATCCAAGGCGTCCTCATTCTCGATTTCATGCCAACTGGTTCTTGATAAGTTGTATTCTAAGCCTTGGTTACTGGTCAGTATGTCGTGAAATGCATATATTATATGCAAAACAGTTGCTTAAGTGTGCAGGAATTAAAGGATCCAAGTCAGTAGGAGACGATTCAGGTGACGCAAGTGAAAAGGGCGCCAGAAGGGTGCGATACTGACCAGGATGCATGCCAGAGAAAAGGCTCGAGATGGAGAAGGAGGATAGGTGGGATGATCATTGACAAGGGCAAAAAGGTCAAAACGCGGGAGAAGTCTACCCTAAAAGCAAGGGCAAGCCTCCCTATAAAAGAAGCCACCTGGAGAGAGAAAAAAGGGGACAATCACACTTAGAGTTGGTTCCTTAGAGTTCGGTTAGAAGTTCTCGGTTCTCAACACACTTAGTAGAATTCTCTCTAGAAGATCAGTCCTTCAGCATTATCTTACCTCTCGTTCCTCGCCACAGCCATGGTCACTTGACGTCCAAGAGTTTGCCGGAGAAGTCATCAGTCCGCCGATCTAGCCAGTTATCGTAGCAGTGTAGTAGTATCATCGCCCGGAGTGGCACAAACAATCTTAATCGCTTACTTAGTTTAAAGTTTACTTGTTTTCGTCGTTAGTTATTTGCAAACACTCATCGCTGTTGCTCTTTTGAAGTACTTTGTTATTTTCCAACATTTACATTATGAAGTTTCTATTTCGCATGTCACTTTAGTTCGAGTTTGCTTCATTCTGCCTAGGAAAGTTAGATTTAGTTATTGCTTTCAATTTCTAAGTGTTTTCTTATCGGGAGTTGTTGATTCAAAGTGGTAGCTATGTTTAGTCAAGTTTTCGTGCATGAGTTTCCTTTCTGCGCCGTGATTACCACCTTGCATGTCAGTCAGTAGAAGTAAAGTTGCAGTTTCACCGTTTAATTTAAGTTTGAGCATTTAAATCGATGGATCTTGAGTTTGAATTTGTGAGTCTGAAGTTCAGTCATGGTGTTAGTGTTTATCTGAATTCCTGTTAATACTTGGTGAAGAAGAAAACGTCAAAATCAACTTTAGTTTGAACCACTTTACTTTTAAGTTACTTTTGCTTTTGTTCCCTACTTTTCAGATGTACTGCCCAGACCTGTCAGAGAACCACCCAGCCACCAAATATGCCTTGTAGTCTAAATTTCCCCTTTTAGTAACTGTCTACTTTTCATATGCCTCTGAGACACATTGTCCCCTATTTTCACGAACACTCCCACATGTCTGTTATTTTCACGCCTACTAGTCAGTAGAGTGCCACCTTTATTTCCTGTCTAGGTAAAATCTCAACCCAAGCGTGGTAGCTAACCAAAACACCCAGGAAAGTCACCGCAGTTATCAAAACGTGTCCATCCTCGTGGGAATCGATCCTTACCTCCATTATACTAATCAGTAGAAGTGGGTTGAGGAAACTTGTTTGAAGCCAGGTCCCGGTTATCGTACCAACGACTCAGCTGGGTCGGGAATCTCTTCCTGATCAGTTGGATACACTCCAAATTACATACGAAAACCACCACAGCACTCTGAGAGAGTGAAGGGAGACCTCCGGGCTTGTCAGTTCTCTTGACAAGTACATATTCAACCAAAGAAAGCATCTTCATTGGATTGGGATATGAGATTCAAGATTGTGGTTGGAGTGGCTCGAGGGATTCATTATTTGCATTGTGGTTGTGATATCAAGATCTTGCATTTTGATACCAAGCCTCACAATATACTTCTTGATGACAAGTTTGTTCCCAAGGTTTCCGATTTTGGGTTAGCAAAGTTATGCTCGGTAGAAAAGGACACAGTGACGATGACTGCTGCTAGAGGCACTATAGGCTATGTTGCTCGGGAACTCATCAACAGAAGCATTGGCCTAGTGTCTAACAAGGCCGATGTGTATAGTTTTGGGATGTTGTTGATGCAGATGGCGGGCGTAAATAGAGAGTTGAGGAGAAAAAAAGATGATTCAACAAAGTATTTCCCAGATTGGATATACGATTGCATTAACAAAGGCGAGGGGATTGTAACTGGAGAAGCAGAGAACAACAATACTGATGATGACAATGTGATTGGAAAGATTGTTCTTGAGAAGATGACAAAAGTTGATCTATGGTGCATACAAATGAATCCAGATAATCGTCCATCAATGAACACAGTGTTGGAGATGTTGGAAGGTCATGTAGAAGATTTGAAGATTCCGGAGCATCCATCTCTCACTTAGTCATTGAGATTAGTATAGCTTGAATTTGTATTATCCAATGTTGATGTTTTTGCTTGAAACGGATGGGCATCTTTAGCCATCCATCAATCTCTTGCTTGTATCAAATTTGTTGTGTACCAATTTCCCTTTCATTTTTAATGTGTGTTTGGTGTAATGGAATTGAGAACTTGGATTTAGAAATGGAGCCTCCATCACATCACCACGAGTTTGGTGCCAACTCGGAGTGGTGGCCAGACAATGAACCAACCGTGACCAACGAGGACGTTGGCCTTAAGGGTGGTTCATTGTTACGGACTCAATGTCCTACATCAGTTGTGAGAACAATTGGTGTGAGGTTTAAGGACTAAATGAACGCTCTCTCGTAGAATACTAATCTTTTGAATGAGTCATCCTGTTTGTTTAGTCTCCAACATGTTCCGCCACGTCAGAATCCCTAGTGGTGATCACAATTCGACTCCCATTACTATTGTTTGGGAAATACATCTTTATCTCATCCCAGGCTCCCGTACTCCATATATCATCCAACACAATCATGTATCTTCTTCCAAACATTCTCTTATGCAATATTTCTTTCAACTCATTTTCTCCGCATCCAATCAGTTCATTGCTGACCTTTTCATTCGGCTCACGAAGAAACTCAACATAATTTCCCTCACATTTGGAACTTGCGAAATTGCAGCCCAACCACGATAATCGAAGTGAGAAACAATATATGGATCTTCATAAAGTTTTCGAGCAAGGGTGGACTTACCGATTCCACCCATACCAACGAGGGGTATGATCTTCACCTTCCTCTCCATATTTGTGAGACGATCCTTCAACTCCAACAGATCTGCATCAACTCCCACCAAATCACTCTTAGATCTCGAGGAAGAAGCACTCTTTTCCTCCAATTCTTCCACGGGCTTCATAGATTCAAGTTGTTGAGTTGCTTGCTGCAAATCTGATGAAGTCGTCCTCTTCTCAACCATCAAAGCCAGTACAGAATCCAGCTCTTGAGTGACTTGTTGCAGATATGGTCTAACATCTCGATTTCCCGAACCCTAATTTTAGAGCCCTAGAATTTATTTTGACGATGTAGAGACGTGAAATATTTATGAATGCATTTATTGCATGAGATGGTATGGCCGAGTCGAGTCTAGGGTTTGCGTTGGAAGTTTGAAAAGTCAAACTTGTTTATTATATGATGTGGCATGTGATTTATTAATTTATGAGATGAATTATTTGTTTATGGGTGAGTGAGAATATTAGAGAAAATTTCCATAAATACTAGCCACCCAATTCTTATGATTTTCGACCCCCTTGGCTTTTGAAGAAGGAATTCTATTTTTTCCGGATTTAATTTAATTCATGGGAAATTTATCCAAATTAAATCCAAGACCCATTCATTCCTTATTTTTATGGAGGAAAAATCGAGCCCCCTTTATTTCTTGGTGATTTTCGAAAATCACCTATTGTGGGAATGAGAGAATTATTTTAGTTAACCCCTTATTTGATTTCCTTCCATACCTAGAATTAAAATATTCTACCAAATCTTTCCATACCTCAAGAGATCTTGCCTTATCTTATTTTAGCCAATATTAAAAATCCATGCCTTATTTAAAAAGGGCACTACATGCCTATTTCAATCCCAAGTTGGGAGAATTCTTATTTTTATTTTGCTCCGTGATATTTTATTCTACTCCGTAAAATATACCAAAACAAAACCTTGGCTAATTAAAGAGCCTAATTTTCGAAACCTACATGCCTTGGGAACCCTAGATCTTATTTTTATTTCTTCTTCCTTACTCCACAATATTTTATTGTGTAGAATCAAAACTTACCAAATATTCTATTTATTTACCTAGAGATTTTATTGAGTTCTATAAATAAGAGAAACCCCTAACCCTAAGCCCCATAATTTTCGCCCCCTACCCCATTATTTTCGCCCCTCCCTCTTCTCCTCACTCTCTCAATTTTCTTCTACTTTACTCCATTAATCCTCCATCCTTTGAGAAGAAATAGAGTTTGAGCCTCAAGATTTTTGAAGAACCAAGTCTTTACTCCGTTTCTACCGTTCGTTTTTCTTGAAAAGGTATTCTTATATTGATTTTCTTCTTTCTACTCGATTCCTCTTCTTTCTAACCGATTAATCGGTATTCTTGAACCCTCATGCATCTTGTTTGAGTGAAAGTGGGATAAAAGGGATATGTAAATATGTATGCATGTAGTATGTGTGTGTGGCGTGTGCGTGGTGTGTGTGTGCGTGCGTGTCGTGTGTGTGTGTGTTGTGTTGTGTGGTGTGTGCTTGATGGCTAAACACCCTTGTGCGATATATGTTGATGTTAGACTTAGAGTCCAGATACGAATGAAAGTCATATGATGAACAGAATCTTTGTTTGGTAATTATAAGATAAATCGATGGGAAAAGGGAAAGTGTAGAGACATGCATGAGTTGGGAGTTTGTGTTGAATTTGATTTGTGATATGTGCCTATGTGATTAAAAGGGTGAAACCTCAGTTGCGAAGCCGAATAATAAAGGAAAGAACATACTTGAAACCTAAGTAGTCGAGGTGGGCTTTACTCTTAAACTCTTTTATGTGCAAATATATGAATGTGGAGAAATAAGGGTGGTTTAACTGTTATGCCATGCCTATGTCTGTTTTGTTGTGATATTGTGCGCCTGATGCCCAGCTTGAGAGTTCGCTCCATTGGGCTATAGGGCTATGGATATGTTTAATGAATTCGGGTCTGAGTATGGGCCGCAAACCCTACCAGGCTGTGTACACGAGGGGATCGAGAGCCGTCCTTGCTAGTCGGCCGGTCTCGTGGGCGAAAAGTGTGGCCACACTTTCATCGCACCATGGAATGATTGTGATTATTGAATTGTTGAGGAAAAATGGGGAGTTATTTTGACTGGCCAGTCTATGGAAAATATTTTTTGTGATACTCGTGATATTCTCTTATAACTGCTTAAAACTCGAGTTCACTTGGTAAGGGTGGCATAACTTATAAAATGTTTTGGCAACGAGCTCACTGAGTATTTCAAAATACTCAGCCATTTGCATGTGTTTTCCTTATGTGCAGGTTGAACGATGACGAGCGGTGGCGGGTGTTGAGCATGATAATTAATTAAGATGGTTGTTTTGAACTTCAAGCGTAGTTGTGTCTTCATACATAACTATTCTTTCTCTTGGTCGCTTTCCGCTAAGTTTTTGATACACTTATGTTTATTTGGAATATTTTGCACTCTCCTTTCGGTTTAGAGGCCTTAGACTATCTTGTGGTTTTTGTCTTGGAAACTATGTCATACTCTTGAGATTCTTGAACGTCATTTATTCTATCTTCCTTTTTCTTATTCAAGTTTCTAGGTGAAGTTGTTGTTTTAAATAATCTGATAGTTCTATCTAATCTTTTGGTCAACACTCTTTAATTGAAACCCTAGCCTTCGTTCATTTCTTCAAGTCCGTTTGGTAGCAGTCGCCGCATTTATTGTACCCTAGGAAGGCGGGCTGTTACATATGGTGTGGAAAAGGTCAAGCTCTTGCTTTCTGGGTTGGAGAGCATTTGATGAACCATCTGTGATTCAATAATATCCTCTGCTTTATATGATGTTTCTCTGATTTGGCTCTCAAAAATTTGGGAGAGTGAAGACTTTTCAAGAATTTGCATCAGAGATTCAGCTTTTTCAAGCAGGGATTCGAGCTGTGGTTTGTTGTGATCAAAAGTCCAGTGGGTTTGCTCTGGATGAAGGGTTTGCTGTAGGATGGTGATCAGAGATTGAAGATTGTATGCCATTTTTTTCTTCCAGATTTCTTGTAGCAAAAAAGACAGTTATCTTTTCAGAAATGAGAGAAAAAATAGTTATCTCTTGAGTAGTGAGAGTAGAACACAATTAATCTATCACTAATTCACTACATAACTTGTAATCCACTAAAAATGGTCTAAAATATCTTTACTCTATTATTGCATGGCGTTAAGAGTGATATTACTTGTGTATGAAAATGGTCCATTGCCTGAAATTCAGTTTTGTCTTGTTTCAAACCAAATTCAGTCCACTAAAAATAGTCTCATTGATGGATGACACATGTTTTAATTCAAGGCAAATTCGGTCTACCAAACAGACCCTAAAAGGAAAGGTAAGAAGCAGAAAGCAAGGATGGGTTCGCGAAGCTAAAATTAAACCCTTTTTTGTCATCGAAAAATCACAAACACAAAATACCTAAAAAAAGCAACTTCCTAGTACTAAATTTGCATCTATGTTTTGCAAAAGGGAAAAAAGTACTTAGTAATACAAATCAATCCCAAAGTATAAAAACAAGCAGAAACCATATCCTATAAGAATAGAATCACGAGATGTTTATGAGCATATTGCAAGCGACATAAGAGCAGCAGCAGCTGAAAAAGACGAACAATTTGCAATCAAATTAAGAGAGAAGACTACACTACAAAAGTACAATACCCAATCTAAATCTTACAAACATGAAAATGCATACCTTCTATTGCAGTGCATACGTTCAGCTCGAGCTGTGAGCGATTCTTGCGCATTGCTGAAATATCCGAGTCGCAGAAAATGATATACCATATACAGAAGACATACAGTTTAATAATCAGAAGTGCAAAAGGAATATTAAGGACAAGATTGTGTGTATGAACAGATGGAACATTCTTTTGATTGCTTCGAGTTTAGCATTTTTACCTTTTGGCTTCTAATCATAAATAAAAAATTTGAGGTCATAGTTGTCGTACTCCTCTTGCTGCACCTTCTGAATTTGTAGTGCTGAGGCCACAACAGAAGCGCCACATTCATCTATGCAAATTTCTTGGAGAGTTGGGATATCTCCAATGTCATTGGGGATTTCCTCTAGCTCTTTGCATCTGATTACATGCAGCTCCCGGAGTTTAGGGAAGTTGGTCTCGTAAGCTCTCCAACGCACTATATTTAAGGACTCGAGTTGCAGAAACAGAAATGAGGGGAATTCATCTCCTTCTGCCGCCTCCCACTCTTTTTCCTTTGCCTCTCCGTCTCTTTCAAACACACAATCCCCTATAGTGAGCACTTCCAGATTCGGTAGTCCACATAGAGTTGTCAAGAAACATACAGTCAAATATTGTTAACTTTATAGTACTACATGGAAATCTGAATTTGTTCAAAAAACGGCTACCATCTATGTTCAACTCAATTGACATCTTAAATTTTCGAGGTTGTGAAGATGGCTAAGATCAACTTCAGTGTCGGGTGTGTCGATGTAATAGATTCCTACCTTTATGACATTTGGGATGATCTCAAAGAAACCATTCCTAATCAGTGAAGGAGTTATCCAAACATTGTAAATTGACTGTAGCCTCTTATGAACAAATCTTATCTCGTATCCTTCCTCAATTACAATTACTGTGAGCAACCTGAGATGTCTTAACTCAGACATCTCCCATATTTCAGATGGCAATTTAAGCTTCGTCGTTTGTCCACAAATCAAGGTTTGCAGATTCCACAATTTTGATATTCCAATAGATACACCCGAAGTGCAGGAGAAGGCTAAGTAATGTAGGTTCACAAGTTGTAATATTTCATCTGGGAACTCCTCGACTACCATTTCCATTACATCTAACACCCTAGCCGATCTTAATAAGGAAAAGATATGAGGTATAATCTCCTCACCAGTGCATATAAAAGATCAAGCAAGTGACATCAATTGGGGTGAAGCACGCACATCTTCCGAGTTGCAGAAGACATACTGTTTAATAACCATAAGTTGGGATCAATAAATAATACTCCACTACCAATGGTGGAGCATGCTTTTGATTACTTTGAGGTCGTAGTTGTCGTACTCCTCTTGCTGCACCCTTCTGAATCTTGAATCTGAATCTGTTGAGCTGAGGTCGCTACAGAATCGCCATATTCACTTACGTAAATTTGTTGGAGCGTTGTGATATTTCCAATATCACTGGGAATTCCCTCTAGCTCATTGCATCCAATTACATACAGCTCCCGGAGAATAGGGAAGTTGGTTTTCATCATTGTAAGTTATAGACTTATTCTATTACTACCTCCGACCCCCAAATTTTGACACGGTTTGACCTGACATGAGTTTTAAGAAATGTAATGGAAACTGTCTTGAAAAAGTTGGTGGGATGTGGGTCATACTTTTAAAGTATTAGTTTTATAATAAAATGTGAGTATGAATGAGTTAGTGGAATATGAGGTCCACTACCAAAAATGGTAAAAGTGAAGTGTGTCAAACTTTTAGGGACAGACTGAAATGGTAAACTGTGTCAAAATTTGGGGGACAGAGGTAGTACTAAATAATAAATTTCACATTAAATTTCAAAAGGTACCCGTGTTTATTGAATATTCGACAAATGTCAACTAACGACAAAGATCATAGTGATAATTACTGTGCAACGATCGACATATGGTCAATATAGTCGTAAATTATGAAAATAAGAGTTTTGCCACGAAAAAGCGTGGTTTAATTTAAATACGTATTATTATTTTACCAAATAAAGAATATAATGTTAGATTAATAGTTGTTTTAACCATAAACTAACAACAAAGATCGTGGCGATAACTACAACGCAACGACTTACATACGACAAATATCGTAAGCTACATAATAAGAGTTTCACCATGTAAAAAAAAGCTTTGTTTATATTTAGGTCATAATTAAATACACTTTCACCACTTTCGTAAAGAGAATCGTTTGACTCTTTAGGTCATAATTACTTTAAGGTTGTGTTTGGTATATGGAATTGGATGTGTGGAATTGGAATTGGAGCCTTCAATTCCAAATCTAGTGTTTGGTATCATAAAAGTATTTGGATTTGGAATTGAATTACAATTCCAAATCCTCCAATTCTACAATTTGAATTCCATATCAAAAGTAGTGGAATTCCAACTATTTATTAAATTACACACACAATGTATAATTCTCACACATTGCACACACACATTGCTCACTGATAAGGCTAATTTCATGCATCGGTAATGTGCGAAAAATGTTATAATTTGCTGGGTCTAACACGTTTCCTAAGCCAGGTGTGTGAAGATAATCGCTAGATCGAGGAAGTACAGAAGGAGATGGTCTAGCGAAGGAAAGGAACGAAGTGAGCAGGATTTAAAAGAAGAGATGGCGTGACGGAGGAGTCAAAAGCTGAGGGCAACAAAGTCTTATCTATACCTCGCTGGCCCCCACTCCAACGCCTATATATAGAAGCCTATATATAGAAGAGCATGCAACGCAATGGATATACACTTTTTCCACTCTTCTTAGCTCACACACATTACACACACTTGGGAATGAGAAATCTGGGGTAGTCGGGTTCGGAAGGTTACTTTCTTTAGAAATTTCGTGGTTGGCAACACTGTCCGAGTGTGGACGAAGATACAATTCCTTTTAATTTCAGTTGTTTTGCTCGTTTTTACCGTCGAACTTCACTTTTGGGAGTCGACCTGGCTGTTGATGATACTTATTGTCTTTCCGTTTGTTGATCTGCGTTTAGCAGTTAAATTTCAATTCGATTTGCATAGATCTCCCTGCTGTTAGTTTATTTCTACAAGTATTATGTCGATCTCTGTTTTATTTTGATGTTGAGGTGGTTAATATGGGAATTTGGCGATAGATCTGTGGTTTATTGACTGTTTGGAGTTTTTTTTGTTCAAATCTGAAGTGATGAAGAGTTTCTGTTGGTTGGAGTTCGTGTTGGACGCTTGGATCCGGAGTGGATTTAGCGTCTGAGGTTGGATTCGACGTGTGGAAGATAGTTGTTAGATGGATTCTGTTTTCTTCTTGTTTTTTTTTTCTGTTTTGCTTCGTCTAGTGTCTGCAGATCTGTTTAGTTCTTCGTGGTTTATGCATTAATTGGATTTAAAATTAGTTTGCTCTGTTTGCTTTCTTTCGTGTTGAATTTCTTATGAGTTTTTACGTAATTTGGTTGTAGAAGAAGATGTCGCTGTTAGTTAGTACGAGAGTTAGTTATTCTGCCAACCTTTCGTTCGTACTTTGCTTTTTCAGTCGTGGTCCCCACAGTAGGTTTATTTCCTAGGTCTAGTAGTGAAGTAGTTTTCTTAGATCAAGGGTTGAACAGTTAATTTCCTTTACTACGCTCTTTCATGATTTCGCCTAGGTCTAGCTGTTAGCTTAAGAGTTTTAAAGTTTCTCAAGTCAAGTTTAATTTGTTTTCCTCAACCCAAGAAAATGCGTGGCAGCAGCCAACCCCAAAAACACACCCAAATCCTTGAACATGAGTATTACACATCCTTCTCTGTGGGATCGATCCCTACTTCCCTATACTAGGTTTAGTAAAGTGGTTGGGGGTTTTTGAAAAGGTGCTCTGTGCGTCCGACGACCGGGATTCCTTGCGACCAACGAATTCCTAGATCGCGTGATCTAGTGGATTTGCTGGATATAGGGAACCTGTTATTTTCTTTTTGAACACACGCAGCACAGAATAACCTTTCACTCACAAACCACACATTTACACACACACTACACACATCCTCACACACACACACACTGCACACACACACACATTCACGCACACACAGACCACGACACACACACAACGCACACACTGCACACACACACACACATTCACACACACACACAACAAACACACACACACATACACAGCACACACACACACCAAACACTCACATTCAATTTTTTTTAATTCAATTCAATATCAATTATTTCATTTTGCCAAACCAAGGATTTGGAATTGAATTCTAATTCAATTCCTTCCAATTCAATTCCATAGAATTCCAACTCCAATTCAATTCCAATTCCGTGTACCAAACGGACCCTAAACAAACTTTCACCAAATAATAAAATCTGAAATAAGTAAGATCCTTGTCTTTTCCGAAAGAGAATCGTTTGACATTTTATTATAAGAGGATGCTTTTTCCATCATAATTAAAGATTTTAATTTTGGCAAATGCCATCTATAAAAATAGCCTCTCAACTCACAGATTTCACTCATCTCTCTCTGTCTCAACAGCTATCTTCATTCTTCTTTGCCTCTTCTCTCTCAAGTAGCTCACTTTCTTCAAGGAAATGGCATCAGGATCCAATTCCAGTGAAGATGAATGCACCTCACATCATATCATTAACTGCAAAATCTCAAAACAAAAATGATACTATAAAATATTAAAGTACACTATTCTAACTTTTGCAATAAATA
Source organism: Salvia hispanica (assembly GCF_023119035.1). Taxonomy (NCBI): domain Eukaryota; kingdom Viridiplantae; phylum Streptophyta; class Magnoliopsida; order Lamiales; family Lamiaceae; genus Salvia; species Salvia hispanica. Next base: position 46,202,143 of record NC_062968.1, read on the forward strand.
AAAAAGTTTTAAAAGGTAAAAGTAGCCCACACTGGCACCATTTTTGCACAATTTTTGCACAGCCCAGTGTAGGTGATCCTAATCCAAATCCTTGTCTTCTCCATCTTTATGCTTATAGCGTATTCATAAATTAAAAAATCACATATATACCTTATATTAAAAATGAAATAAATCACATTAGGACATATAGACAACTGGAAATAAATACTATTATGATGAAAAATACATAGATTGCATGTTCTTATGAGAAAAACATCCTCTCATAAGCAAAGTCAAATGATTATCTTTATCGAGAAAGATAGAGATCTACTATTATGATGAAAAATACATAGATTGCATGTTCTTATGAGAAAAACATCCTCTCATAAGCAAAGTCAAATGATTATCTTTATCGAGAAAGATAGAGATCTTATTTTTAATCTCAAAATTTGAAATTTAATGTTAAATTTATTATTTGGTGAAAGTATGATTAATTATGACTTAAATTCAAACTACCTTGTTTTCTTAATGGTGAAACCTTATTAATTCTCCCAACCATAGAATAATTTAGCAGATTGTAATAACAGAAGCATCAGATAAGTAAATAAATAAAAGCACTAAGCATTTGAAAAATACATAATTACGGAGAAGTCATTATTACATATTCACTCTAATTTGAGAAATCGGAATACAACATATTATTTAAAATCAGGTGATATGGTCAACATTTCGATTCACACCCTGAAAAATAATTTTGAAATAAATGTTAGAATGTATGTATCAACACAATATTTTTTTTTAAATAAGAACAATTGAAAACAACTCACCAATTTTTAGTAAATTGCGTTGTATAAGATGAACGTGGCCACCTCATTCATCGACCTCATAGTTTTTCGGACGCTTTGGTGCATATAAAACTGAAATTGAAAAATAATATTTTATTTTATTAGGAAAATGAAATAATTGAACATGAGTAAAAATAAATAGCAAACTGAAGAAAATCATAACAACCCGTGCAGTGCAAAAACTGTGCCGTTTTTGTGCAGGTTTTTTCAGTTTCCTAAAACAATTATTTTATTATTATAAATTAAATATATGTTGTGCGATCCATTACCTTCTCCATCTTCTGCGACCCAGTACGCTCGCGAAGCTGGACTTTGCGAGTGCCTTCTGATCGTTGTGCAATCAGAAGGTTGCTTTTGTCATCGATATTGGGGTAAACTTCTCCCACAACGGGAGAGAGCTCCCCGATTTGTTGGCGATCAGTTTCCTTTGCCCTTATCTTCCTCTTCCCGTCATCCTCAAAAGGAGTTAAAACATAGAAAATATAGTTTTCAGTGCTAACCTATAATGATAGAAGCAAAGCTATGTTAGAATAGTTGGTATTCAAGCACAATTAAATATTTTGTATTCATAACTATATAACTATGTATATATACATCTTTCATTACCAACACATTTTTGCACAAAGCTGTACAGTAAAAGACTCGACAAGTATACATCTTACTTTCCATTCTTGTTGCTCTTCTAAGAGTTTGTTCCCTTCTTGTAACATCTTCTTCCTGTAGTAAAAAAAATAAGTAAATGTAATATTAGTTATATATACAATTTTGTTTATGTAGAAGCTAAAAAATGAAATTTAATTGAATAATAAGTTTATGTGATAATTAAACAGCCAGATCTGGTTCTGCTATTTCAGGTATAAACATTATTAATGCCAAGATAGGTATGTGACCTGTAAATCATAATGACTTGCATTATTTTTACTAACTATTAATTACAACGGCCTTATGTATATTAAAAATAACAAGATAAGAATGTACACACTAACTACGGATTAATTAATCATACATGAATTAATAACTGAAAAAAGATAAATACATAAATATTCCTAGTGAAACCCTGAAAATTAAACCAACACACAAGAAATTAAAAATCCCAAAGAATCTAGCGACTGAAAATGAGACACAAAACTTCGAACACATCGAATCTCAAGTCTTTTTCCCGCGGGAAAGAAGTTTGATTTCTTGATCTCTCTGCTTACAGAGACCTTCGCCTCTTCAACGTTATAACCATGAAAAAATATTATAAATAAGCTAAGAATAAGTGAATTAATCTAACAAATGGAAGCCTTGAATTTAGAGGCACAGTAATGAGGACACCGTTGACCCTAAAGCATCGGTACTGCTCATCCCATTTCCACTCCAATTGTTGAATCTGCAAAATCAGATCCAAACATAAACATCATGAGAGAGAGAGATGCATACATTTACATTGGAGTTGGATGTAGAGGGCATTTGCTTGAAGAAATTGATCTGAGAGAATGAAGCTAAGGAGACTGAAACTAAGTGTTGAAACTAAGTGCTGAGAGAGAGTGAGAGAGATGAGTGAAATGTTGAACCTTGAGATCACTATTTATAGATGGGCCTTTGCCCTAAGAATTTATTTTCGCAGTACTCAAAATAAGTTGTAAAAGTAGCTTTTTTTCTTGGTATTTCAACGGTTTCTCTTTATGCTTGAAAAGAATTGTGACTCAACCATGGATTGCATGTTGAGATGATAAAACCAATCCTTAGACACAAAGTCAAATGATTCTCTTTTATATACAGAGAGAGACGGATTTTATTTTTCATCCTAGATTTTGAAATTTAATTTTAAATTTATTATTTGGTGAGAGTGTAATTAATTAGGACCTGAATTTGAACTTAGCTTGTTTGCTGAAATCTTATTAAGTGACTTATTAAGTGATTTGTGTATTTTGATTCTTTATAACTTTAAATTACAGATATAAGTTTTTTGCAATTAATGATATGAGGATGAAAAGAGTCAAAATCTCAAAACAAAAATGATAAAAAATATTAAAGTACACGATTCTAACTTTTGCAATTAAAAAGTTTTAAAAAGTAAAAATAGCCCATACTGGCACAATTTTTGCACAATTTTTGCACAGCCAAGTGTAGGTGAGGATCCTAGTGTGAATCCTTGTCTTCTCCATCTTCATGCTATATATAGTGTATTTAAAATTTTTAAAAATCACATTTATGTATACCTTATATAAAAATGAAATAAATACTACTGTGATGTAAAATACATAGATTGCATGTTATGAGAAAAACATCCTCTCATAAGCAGAGTCAAATAAATGATTCTCTTTATTGAGAAAGATAGACATCTTATTTTTTTTTATCTCAAATTTTGAAATTAATGTTAAATTTATTATTCGGTAAAAGTGTAATTAGTTATGATTAAACTAACTTGTTTTCATAATGGTGAAACTATATTAATTCAATCCCAACCCATAGAATAATTTAGCAGATTGTAATGACAGATAAGTAAATAAATAAAAGCACTAAGGATTTAAAAAATTCATAATTACGGAGAAGTCATTATTGCATATATTCACTCTAATTTGAGAAATCGGAATACAACATATTATTTAAAATCAGGTCAGCATTCCGATTCATACCGTGAAAAATAATTTTGAAATAAATGTTAGATATCAAAACAAGAATTTTTTTTAATATAAGAAGAATTGAAAATAACTCACCAAATTTTAGTAAATTGCGTTGTATAAGATGAATGTGGCCACCTCATTCATCGACCTCATAGTTTTTTGGACGCTTTGGTGCATATAAAACTGAAATTGAAAAATAATATTTTAATTTTTTAGGAAAATGAAATAATTAAACATGAGTAAAAATAAATAGCAAACTGAAGAAAATCATAGCAACCCATGCAGTGCAAAAACTGTGTCATTTTGTGCAGTTCTTTTTTTTTCATTTTTCTAAAACAATTTTTTTATTATTTTAAATTAAGAATATGTTGTGCGATCCATTACCCTTTCCATCTCCTGCGACCCCGTACGCTCGCGAAGCTGGACTTTGCGAGTGCCTTCTGATCGTTGTGCGATCAGAAGGTTGCTTTTGTCATCGATATTGGGGTAAACTTCTCCCACAACGGGAGAGAGCTCCCCGATTTGTTGGCGATCAGTTTCCTTAGCCCTTATCTTCCTCTTCCCGTCCGTCTCAAAAGGAGTTAAAACATAGAAGATATAGTTTTCTATGCTAACCTATAATGATAGAAGCAAAGTTATGTTAGAATATTTGGTATTCAAGCAAAATAAAATATTTTGTATTGATAACTATGTATATGTACCTCTTTCATTACCAACACATTTTTGCATAAAGCCGCACAGTAAAAGACTCGACAATTATAAAGCTTACTTTCCACTCTCGTTGCTCTTCTTAGAGTTCGTTCCTTTCTTGTAACATCCTGTAGTAGTAAAATAAGTAAATGTAAGAAAATATATTAGTTATATATACAATTTTGTTCATGTAGAAGCTAACCATTTCCACAAAAATGAAATTTAATTGAATAAAAAGTTTATGCGATGATTAAATAGCCAGATCTGATTTTGCTATTTCAGGTATAAACATTATTAAAGCCAAGATAGGTATGTGACCTGCAATCATAATGATTTTTATTAAATATTAATTATAACGGCCTTATGTATAATAAAAATAACATGATAAGAATGTATACACCAAGGATTAATTAATCATACATTTAATTAATAACGCAAAAAAGATAAATACATAAAAAATCCTAGTGAAACCCTAAAAATTATACCAACACACAAGAAATTAAAAATCAAGGAAAATAATAAAAACCAAAGAATCTAGGGACTTAAAATGAGACACAAAACTTCGAACACATCGAATCTCATGTCTCTTTCCCGCGGGAAAGAAGTTCGATTTGTAGATCTCTCTGCTTACAGAGACCTTCGCCTCTTCGATGTTATAACCATGAAAATAAATACTATAAATAAGCTAAGAATGAGTGAATTAAACTAACAAATGGAATGACTCAACTTATTTTTAACACAAGTATACCCGCAAGTGTACGGGGCTAATGTAGCAAATAGTAAGCAAAGAGTATCGTATCCACAGAGACAATGAGTGTCACCCTAATTACCACAAACCAACCTTAACTACTATCTAGATGAAGCGGAATTTTGGTTTTTCTAAATCTATTTAAAAGCAAGGTGAAAACAATTAAAAACAAATAGAGAACTAGAGCAAATAAGAGAAAACGGATGTAGATCAAGGATGAGGAAGGTAGAATCCTACGGGATCGATAACAACTATCCTATGCTCAACTAATTTCCAAACTATGCCAACAAAGGGTCTCAATGGTTATTAAGCTATCACTAAGGTAAAACTATATCTTTTCTCAAAACATACAATTTGTAGATTGCTACCTAGAACCGAAGTGTCCTTCCTAGAACTAAGGTAACAACTCCTAAAAGCTCCTAAGATACTTAGCTTCATTCAAAGGCTCAAATCTGTCGATTATATTGGCAAAGACGTCAACTTCTCTTCTTTCAAATTAAACTACTCACTTCCCAGGTATTGTAGTAAAATCCACATGCATTTATAAGGTTATCAATCAAATAAATGTATAAGCACAAGAGGAGTCAAAATAACCACATGAGCCAAGGCATAGGAAAAGAAAATCAATCAAACATAAGAATCATTGTATCTCCCCCGTAGAACTCTACGAAGGGTTTAGCTACTCATGTTCAACACAAAAGTCAAAGAAATATTCAAAGAAATATTCAAAAACATTGTTTGAATAAGAATAAAACTAAAAGTAGAAACTCCTAGAATTGGATTGGGCGGATTGGAGGTCTCGTCTTCAATCTTGCGATGAATACTCATCCTCTGCTCGTTCTTCTCTTCTTCCTAGGTGGAAAAGTGGTATTTTTGGGGTAGGAGGCGTGTAAGTTGTTGTTGGAGGCGTTTCCTAGGCATATATATACCTAGGGTTGACTTTGGGACCGAAATAAATTGTCGGACGAAGCTGGCGGGTCGCCAGGTTGGGTGTGCGTCGAAGCTGGCGAGTCGCCAGCTGCTTACGGCATTTTTCTCGTCTTTTGCTGGCGGGTCGCCAGGTTCGTTTGCATGCGAACCTGGCGGGTCGCCAGCTATGTCACTGCTCTGCGCAGTCTTGGTAAAAAGGCCATAACTTCTTCTACCGAACTCCGATTGAGACGTTTAAGATATCCACGCGAAGCTCTTTCGAAGACGAAGAGAATGGTATGCATTACATGCGAATCGGACTTCAAAATCTCCAGATAACCTGTCTCGAACATTGAGCAGCTGCACATCCACATATTTTGTACATTTTTCTACACATTCTTCACAAAATTGTCAAAATACCAACATAATAGGTAGCTATAACCATGTCTCAAAGTACGCAATATATGATCAAAACCAAGTAAAACTACCCTCTAAAGTCATGTAAAATCCAAGTGAATCAACTCCCCCAAACTTAAACAATTTCAAGTCCTCGAGCAATGAAGAAAATTAACTAGAAGAAACTTGGATTCAAAAGAGTTTTAGACATCATCATCGTCTCAAAGAATACGGAATAAAGGAGCATATCACAATACAAATTTCCATCTAGTTAAGCCGTCGAATGCACTTTTACTACTAACTCGTATATCACCTTGGATTCATGCTTCACTCGGGATGTATATATGTGTGTATATTCACCTCACTCAAAAGTGTATAGGATATTAAGTAACACTCATATCAATCAAAAATGCATGGTTTACCATAGGCTTGCTCAATGTCTAACCTCTCCTCTACTTCGTGTGACAATAAATCTAGAGTCCGAAAGGTCTTTTATTTAGGTTATAATGTAGGCTCTTTGGTAAGGTGGGGTAATATTTGGCTAAAGTGACTAAATTCCCAAAAAGATATGAAATTTCAAGACATTGCACAATCCACTTTACTTCAACCATTCACCAAAACACTTCTCAATAATAACTAGACTTTATCTAATTTCTTCCCAACTTCCAAATATCTCAACTTATTGTCTATATACTATTTTTTTTCTTATTCTTTTTTCTTTTTTTCCTTTCCCTTTCATTTTCTCATTTTTTTTTTCTACTAAGTATAACCAATTTCCAACTTGATAAGCTAAACACGACCAATTTCTTTCAACAACTAAACTCTCCAAATTCTTCTTTTCACAACTCAACAATTCTAGAGTCTAGGATTCCCAACCCACTTGATTAGCTTGACAAAAGAAAAGGCAATAGGCTCAAACTTGGCTATCAAGGGTATTATTATATAATAAGGTTAGTGTTTAGGTAAAAATGAGGCTAACAACAATGGCCTAACATCTTCCCTATCTTTAAGGTCACTACGTAGACTCAAAAAGACAAGAAGCAAGTTCTAGAAACACATACACAATTGATGATAAATCACACATGAAACAATTAAAGCTCAAGTCTCACTGGGCAAATAGCATGAATCACGGTAAACAAGCAATTCATTACTTATGCATCCTATTACTCAAACTCTCAAGTCAATGGTCAAGTGATAGCTCAAAGTGGAAGGTTCTTTTATCATAGACGACTAGTCTTCACCCAAATTACTACCAAATTTTTCAATTCAATTTCAATTTTTTTTTTCAATAAATCCCAACCAATCAAAGCAAGCATTCAAGGAGTTCTAACAAAATAATTCTATCCTAAAACAAAATAAAGCAACAAAAGCAATAAGATACGAGGTATCGTTAGTGTCCCTATCCACCATATCATCCCCCAAAACTTATTCAAAGCTAAGCAAA
>NC_062968.1:46209862-46293862 GCF_023119035.1 Salvia hispanica
AACTGCTTAATTATGACCTTCCGTATTTTTGGTTAATTATTGACCATTAGATCATCTAATCCTAGGGCTAACATTTGGGCTGCATTTCTGGATTTAAACACATACTTATTTTGATCATCTCCCTATATATATATATATATATATATATTGACAAGAATTTGCTACGTTGCTACTAAATACGTTTAAAAACATCCCTATATATATATATATTGACAAGAATTTGCTACGTTGCTACTAAATACGTTTAAAAACATTGAAGCAATACAAAGTATTGAAAGTAAAAGATATAGTAGGATGGAGGAAATGGGCTTCCTTAAACAATTCTCAATTTTTTATTCAACCATATTAGCCATATATATGATATATAGTATACTGTTCATATTAAAATGCATAGTATTCAATCCATAATTAAGACCAATTCTATACCATTAGATTTTAAAATAAGTAGATAAGATTAAAGCTCACATATTTCAATAAATAGTAGATAAAATATCAACAAAATGGTAAAATATTCATTCTATTATAACATAATAATTTCAAGGTTTTTTATATCAATATAGTGTATCATAAATATCAACACAATTACATGAGAATCTCAACACAAGTACAAGAAAACATCAATACAATTTTATTGATATTGTACATGCATTATATTGAGATTAATGTTTGGTCAATTTATTGATATAAAATCTGATTATCGACATATATGAAAATTGAAATAAAAATTATAAAATTTCATCATCCGATATACAATTGAGATCTCGTTAGAATCCTTATGAAATTACCTTTAATTTGATATATTTTTTTACGAAAAATAATATAAATCGAAAAAGATACGTAAATTTAAAATAAAATCTAATTATCAACATAAACGAAAAATTGAAATAAAAATGATAAAATTTTATCATCCGATCATCGTCGAAACATATGCAATTGTGATCTCGTTAAAATCCTTATGAAATTACCTTTAATTTGATATAATTTTTTACGAAAAAAAAAATTAAATCGAAAAAGTTACGTAAATTTAAAATATTAAGATGATTTTAAGGAGAGAGAAAACATGAATTATATTGTTAGAGAATTAACATTAATACTTTTTAATTTATTTTAAAAAAATTAATTTAAAATATAATTCATATAGCATTATTTCAACCACCAAATCTCTAACAATAGAATTTTACTGGAGACATGATTTATTAGTTGGATTTGGGAGTAGCAAGAAATTATACTTAAATTCATAATGCCGTAACTTATCGGCACAAATTATATTCTAATTTTAGGGTGGACCAAAAACAAAATACTAGGAGTACCAACGATCATAAATTTCAAATGTGGGCTACAATAAATAGTTGGGCATTTTGTTTGTCTGATTTGGGCCCAACTGATATACAAATCCCCAATTAAAATCATCAATGTTGCCCTTGACTAACTAAATCCTAAAAACATTCGACATATCTTTAATATTGATTTGCATCACATGTAGTTCAAAGCTAAACTACGGAACATGTGAGATCTTACCGTATATTTATGGCATGTTTGATAGGAGTGATAACTCATCTAAAGATGGAAATCCATGAATAAAAATGACATTTTTATTCATAGATTTCCTAGGGTAAGTTTCCATACCTACACATAGTTTTAGTTTGTAGACGCAACACCATTTTAAAATAGTACTCCTACTAACAAAGGGGGTAATAACATGGGATTCAGATCAACGTCTGTTTTCATTCAATCTCCACTTGACACATGACATGGGAGATATATAACTGATTCGGTTAAAAAATTGACATTCAACGTAGTGAAAATTACAACTATTGGTGTTTCATTTTTTAATGTTCAGCATACACTCTGAAAAAGGTATCATGTGTTATATAGTCATGTGCTTGTTATCTTGAATAATTTGGATTGAAATTGTCAAGTAATTAATTATAAATATCTTATTATACTACCTGATCATAGATACATAGTCTACCACCGCCAAAAGAAATATTGTTGGCGGTGGCCTTGAAAAAAATCTAAATATTATGTGTTTTCTTGATTTGGTTCACTACAAATTTAAAATAAGATTTTAAGAAAATCGGAAGCAAAGTAGTTAAGTCATGTGAGTTGAACTCCACCCTAATTACTCCTTAATTAATGAGGACCAAATTGCATTCGTATCAAACACGTATAATAAATAGAAAAAAGTATATCTTCATAAAAATATTCTACACCTTCCCTTCACGTCGACTCCTGACTGTATATTTAACCATTTCATTTTGTTATGTATATTAACATCTTTATTAGTATATGCCAATATGATAACTTTCCAGATATTTAAAACTTGATTCGTTTAGTAATGTTTAGATTCTGTTATAATGAATCTTGATCTATTGAAGACTCATTATTGTGCATGCTTGTTTCACGTATTCATAACAAAATTGATTGCGAAAATTTATTGGCAGATCCATCATTAATATTTTGTAGTGAATTTCACAATATAATTTGTCGATTATTTGAAATTTTAGCATTATGAATCCGACCAACGAGTTTCATAAATAAATCTGATGCGTTAAAAAGTAAACGATGTCTTGTGATTTATAAAAAAAACAATCATGAAAGGCTCGTGATTTTTGCATTTTTATAGTTTTCTATGGAGAAGTGTGAGAGTAATAAAATTACGGAAATTGCGGTAATCCAATTCCCTAATTTTGAGATCTCTTCAACTTTCGGCAATCCTTTCCTACCTTTGAATATGGGTCACAAATCAAAAGAAAATTAGTCCACGCTCAAAAGAATATTATTCACTGTTCTAGTCTTCTGTTGAACTATATATGTTTAACAAACAGATAAAGAAAAACAATTAATATTGAGTAATTATATCGTAATGGAATTGATTTATTCTTTTCCCCTTACTCTAAAAAATTAAAACTGCACTCGTATTCAATTAGATAGCCATTTTAGAAAAATTACATTATATATTCTACTAACTTATAATTAAATTGTATTCTTATTATCTTAGTACCTACCAATCAAATCCTAATTAACTAGTAATAAATAGATCAAATTAAATCTGTACAATTTTAACAATAAATGGTAAAATATCACCGTATAGGATCGCTCACCCTATGTGTGACAAAGAAATTCATAAAACTTTTTTTTTATTCCTCATGGAAGAGGCTCGAGGATTAATCCATAGTCCCAACGGTTTCCACTAAAAGCAAGGATCGAACCCATATCCTCATATTTAAGGAATAATCAGGTGCTGAACCACTATAAATATACAATTAATAAAGTGTATTAATGAGTCTAAAGGTGAATGTTGACTTCGAGATGTAATTAATGTCGGTTGATTACTTAATTTAATTATCTAAAAATTACTCCATAAAGAGAAAGCAGAATAAAACCCGGCTCCACAGCAGTTCTCTCGGTGCGATTATGCTGTTAGTCAAATTTCCACTACTTAAATTAATTAATTCTTCTGTTTAATGAATGGCAAATAAATGTATAAATAAATATTTATGTACATATTTCAATGTCATATTTGACGTACAATATTCCAATTTGGGTTTATGAGATCGATTTATTAGATATGACTTGTTTTTGCTCATGTCAATTGAAAAGAATTGAAATTTCACATGTATAGGATTAACAGTTACATAAATTATTTTACGTTTTAGATTTAAATTTGTAGTTTACTGCCGAAAACCTATTTATAAATTTTTCGGTGATCTGTTATTCAATATCACATGGCAATGAGCATAAGGGTGTCTCCGGTGGCGTCCCTCCCACTAGTACCTCCACTAGCCTTTTCCACAAAAACTATCTACCACGTCATCACTAGCCCTTCCCATTATTATCACATCACTAGTCCTTCCCGCTGCACTAGGACTTCCCACTAGGACTTCCACTAGCTCTTCCCACAATTATTCAACTTACAGACTTAAAATTTACGGAATTAAAACGTCGACACGGAATACGGGAAGATTCGAAAACTTCATTAAAAAAATTACATAAAAAAAAATTACATAATTAAAAAAAAAAACATAATTTAAAAAAAAAACATAATTTAAAAATAAAATTACATAATACCCTCGGCTCTCACTCCTCCTCCTCCTCCTCGTCCCCGTCGTCCGTGCCGCTGCCACCTCCGACGTCCCCGCCCCCATCTCGACGCCATAATCATCAATGGGTGGCATCCCTAAATCGCGCCGACATTGGTCGATCACATCCTTGCATAGCCTTTTAAACACTGGATCCTGCGCAATATACCACCTACTCGTGCTCTGCATCAGGGTCTTCGTGAGCTGCGCGCCGGCGAGACGGTCGTTCTCTGGGCCTCCTGGGGCCTCAGATTCGACCTCGTAGCACCCGCTGCCGCTTCCCCTCGCCATCCGCTGCGCAGCCTGTTGCCCCATCGGGCGACAACGACGGCGAGAGTCTGTTCGTGGTAGCGGGGCCACTTCCTCGGCTTCGGGGAGCTCGTGCGAACCAACACTTCTTCTTGTACTCACCGGAAGAGTTGATCTTCGTCCGCTTCCAGCCCGATTCGACGCCAATCGCAAACTTTTGCGATTCCCTGACCACGAGAAAGGCCTCCCATTGGTCAAAGTCTTTGAGCTTCAACTGTTTGTCGGGGTACTCGGCCAAGGCTCGTGTCCTCACATCATCCTCAGACATGCCGCTGGTTGCCATGCGCATGTTGTTTTGGTAGAGGGCGGCAAAACGACTGAGCTTAGGCCTCAACCGAAGCCACTGTTTCCGGCATTGCTCGGGAATGTGAGGCTTCGCCCCAGACGGTTTGACTATGAGGTAGGCGGCACTAATGCGATGCCACATTCGGTCAACATACTGGTTCGTCCCGACATAGGGATCCTCTACAACACCGAGCCATGCCTTCGCAAGCGCGACATTTTCCCACACGGACCAGATCGTCCTCCTCTCAGTCTCATCCTCACCCTCCTCCTCCTCTGCCCCTGTGTGCGATGAAGAGCTCGGGACTTTGTTCTTGCCTCTGCCCCCGCCCCTTCACCCCGGCCTTGGCCTTGGCCTTGCCTTTGCTCCCGCCCCTTGCAGCAGGCTCCGCCTCATCGGGAGTCTGACAGATCGGCGATAGCCCCAGATCCTCAAAAGAGAAAGTCTCGATGCCAGCGTACTGAGTCTCCGGAACAGTACTGGGGGAATCATTGGCCAACAAATCTATATATGGCCGATAGACAGATTCCCTAGGCATCCTCGGGCTCGGGCTCCTGTGCTGCATCGACCCACCCACCGACATATTTAGTGGCGTACCGCCCATCCCCACTGCCCCGGGCATCATCCCACCCACCCCCGTGATATTTGGCGGTTTACCGCCCATCCCCACTGCCCCTGGCATCGTCCCACCCACCCCCGACATATTTGGCGGCATACCCGCTGCCCCTGGCATCATCTGACCCATCTGACTCTTCCAAGTGTACATATTTAGAACATTTGGGGAGTCATCGCCGGCATACCGCCCATCCCCGCCATCCCCGCCATCTGGGGATTCATCCCCGCCGTTTGGGGATTCATCCCCGCAAAGTTTCCCTCCGATCCGGTGGGAATCGATGGTGTGTTTCCTCCGCTCGTGGTGGGGGAGTTCCTATTGTACTCCATTGTAGTATAAATGAAATTTGTAGATTTAGAGAGAGAAACTTGTCAACACAAGTGGTGTGAATAAAATGAAGTTGGGGGAGCCCTATTTATAGAGTTTATTAAAATAAATAATTAATAAATAAAAAATCTCGGACGTCCGACCTTCGCCACTGTGGCGGACGTCCGGTCGGACGTGCACGCGAGGGGCGAGGCCATGGGAGGGGCACTCGGGACGGGTGTGGGCGGACGACGTCCGCCGGTGGAGACACTCTAAGTTTCTTTTTCCGTTGGAAATCTAATATTTTCGCAGTAATTAGGTCTACAATGAACCGCTAGATTTTATATTATAGTATTTCAATTTTCTTAAATATACGACACAAACGATTGATGAAGATTAATTAATATGTTTATATTTCTATAATAAGTAATGAAAAGACTAACTTTGAATTCGATAAATGTATAATTACCTATAAATTAAATAGGACATTATGTGTTAATTTAGTAAAGAAATACGTACTTAAAATAATATAGGATATCTAAGGCCATGTTTAGGTGGCGGGAAAGTAAAGTTGGCAAGGAAAATGATTCCCGAGAAAATGAATCCCGAAAATATGATTCCTAATCACTTTACTTTCCTATGTTTGGAAAATATCAAAATTTTAAATTTATATTTAATTTAAACACCAAACTAAAAATATACTTATTATTTATAAAAAAGAATAATATTGTAAAAATTTAATAAATTATTATTTATAAATAATAATTATTATATTATTATATTTATTATTATTATAGATAGTTTAAATATAAAGTATCAAAATATAATTATACTATAAATAGTATAATAAATAATAATTATTATATTTTATAAATTAATAATTAATCAATAAAGTCATAGTGTAATTTTAATATATAAAATTTATTCAATCATAATATATAATAATATAATTATAATTATAATTATAATTATTCATCATAATAAATGAGTATTATAATAATAAATATAATAATTATTATATAATAATTATAATATGTATGTATATTATAATTTAATAAATTTTATATATTAAAATTGTACTATGACTTTATTGATTAATTATTAATTTTTAAAATATAATAATTATGATTTATTATGCTATTTATATTATAATTATACTCGAACTCGACACCTCATACATTGATGTCTAAGCACCTTGCCGCTAGGACAATTGTACTAATTTTTCTTGTTCTCGGATTCTGATTACTTTCCCAATTTAATTAAAAATCGAAATAAACACATGAATTTAAAATTTAAGGAATCAGATTACTTTCTCAGAAAGAATCCTGACAACCAAACATGCCCTAAATAAAAATTGTTCTGAAAATTTAGTATTCTTAAAAATGAAACTACCGCGCCTAATTAAAAATTTCAAAATAATACTCAATCCTTCCAATCCCACAATAAGCGATAATTTTTTGACACGTCCACGAGATAGTATTATTTTTGTTTGGTAATCTATACAACAATTACACTCACTTACTTTATTCTATCTACATTATTCCTTTTCACTTATCTACAAATAACACTGGATAGAGAAATGATCAATTGCTAACTCATCATTTAATTGCTAACTACAACTAATTTAAGGCCATAGGATTTTAGAAAACGTGTGGTCTACAATTTGCCACGTGTAATTTTCGTTTTTATTAATTAAATCGAAAAAGATAAAAAAACTCTAAATTAGGGTTTTGGATGAAAATGTTAATATAGTGTTACGAAAATATCAACTCAATGCTTTAAGAATGTTAACTCATTGCTTATATTGAAATTCTACATGTATTATATTGACATATTATATATAGTATGTTGACATTTTGTTTGTACAAAAAAATTAAAAAGTTTTGAATTTTTTTTCAAATTTTGACGATCGGAATATATGCATGTATGATATCGTTGGAATCCTTATGAAATTATCTTTAATTTGATATATGTTATATGCATTTAAAGTTTTGGGATTTCTTTTAAAAGTTAGTTATAACTAAACATGTAGTTAATTGCCATTAATACCCCTATTGATATTTTTTGGAATTAATCATATGGCCTTATTGACATTTTTCGTTGATCGTATTGACAATTAGGAATTAATACTATTATTTAGTTGTAGTTAGCAATTAAGTTATAAGTTTAACACTTCCCCCCCGTTGAAAAGCAGATTATGTATCTAACTTAATTTTATATAGTCATTATCTCTCGCGAGTTCAACATAGAAATGCAGATTAGTAAAATGTGAAATTCACAGTTGCATTAAAAAAAGAAACTAAATTCTTTAATATTTTCATTATTTAAACAATATTATTATACTATTATTTTGAATGTACAGTATGTAATCAATAACATCTTTTAGACCAAAGAAATGCACAAAAATAATAAAAAGGACATCACACATGTCCTCCTATCATTTTCAACTAGTACACATGTCCCTTTTGATCCCTCTCATCACATGCAAAACTTACACTTAATAATTAATTAATATAATTACTAATTTTTCTTTGCGATGCCTAATTTCTCCTGTTGGCCACTACAACACATAATCACATTTATAAGTTTAAGGATTATTAAAAAATTGAACTTTGTAAATTGTAATATTACACTCTGAAAACGCAATGTGAAAAAGGGTATTTGCACTTTAGAAATTACAGTGAAACCATGTTCATCTATGGGATCAATAGTACTGCAACCTGAACGACAAAAATAGTCAATTCTAATTACTACTACTCCAAACTTAAGAAATTAGCCTTTCACCAAATTGATAATTAATTATACTCTGTGACTTCAAACCTGCTGACACATTTAACAAAATAATTTAGTCTCAAAACCCAAAATTAAAACAATTGAAACCCAAAAACCATCCATGTAGTGACACATAGTTAAAATTTCACAATCCATGCTATAACCAGTAAAACATAGAAATATAACATACAACGCACAATATATTGGTAACTTACTGCGCTGTGACAACACTGATATGAACATCCATAATAATTAATGATAACAGAATAAAAATGAGGAGATGCAATTTCATTGGTTTGTTTCTTAGCATAAAATTTGAAAAACGAAATTCTCAAAGAAATGAGTGAATTAATTAATAAATTAGGTTAGGGCAGTAATTGTGCATGAGAATAGAGAAAACACCCTAGTGCCAGCTGTCCAGCCATGGATTCACTGATTGCTTGATAACCGTCCCCACCACGCCTTCTCTTCTCTACAAACCAAACCTACACACTGAGCACTTATTCACTCGCATCGCATACAAATACAAATACAATACAGGTACAGCCCCCTTTCTGAGAGAGAGAATTCAATTTCAATTGCGAATTATATGCTGCAGCGAGTGGAGATTCTGTATCCAACTGCAATTGAATTGTGCGGGTTGAGCTAATAATATGGCGAATAGCGAAGGGGATGGGGAGATCAGGCTCAAAGCAATCGAGTTGAAGAAAGAGCTGCAGAAGCTGTTGGAGGCGATTGTGGAGGATGAAGACCTCAATCTCAAGACGGTCGATAGGGCGCAGCAAATGCTCTCTGTGTTGAAGGATTTGAAACTCAAGAAGACTGCTGATTTGGAGCTCCAGTGTCAAGATTCCATCCCCGTCGCCGTGCCGGAGGAGTTCAAGTGCCCTCTCTCGAAGAAGCTCATGAGTGATCCCGTCATTCTCTGCACCGGACTGGTTCGTTCTCCATTCTCTCCCTCTCTGTCAAATTATGGTCTGTCTTCTTCTTTTGAGGTCATCAATTGTGTGTCTCTGTTTTCTTCTTCTTCATTTTAGGTCATGAATTTGGTTGCAATTGTGTGTGTGTGAAATTATGCTCTGTCAATGTATGTGTTTCGACGGTTAAATTGGCCTAATTGTGTGTGTGAAAATATGGTCTGTTTATGTGATGGCTCCGATCATTGTGGGAATTTTTGGGGAGTTTCAATGTCGCTTCTCTCAAAAAGAGGGAAATTCCTATGCGGTTGATTGGATCCATTTTTCCGGATTGAATTTTCCCTATCTTTTGGTTTTGTAGGGTTTTTCCAAATATCTTTGAATTTCTCTGTTAAAAGTGGGGATCTGTTTTGTGAATATTGGCAGACATATGATCGTGCCTACATTCAAAACTGGCTTAAATCTGGGAAGAGGACGTGCCCTCAAACCGAGCAGGTGCTGTCACACACTGCTCTCGTACCAAACCATTTGATCCGTGATATGATAACGAACTGGTGCGAGATTCGTGGGATCAAACTGCCAGAATGTAATTACAATGATGGGGAGGCCTTGTCCGAGGCAGACACACGGGAAGTCCACCATCACCTGGCCAAGTTGTCATCCACGTTATTATCTGACCAGATAGAAGCTGCTAAAAGACTGCGCCAATTGACAAAACAAATTCCTTCCATTCGTGCGTTATTTGCTGAATCTGAAAAGGCTATTCCACAGCTAGTGTCTGTGCTCTCTCGAGTGAATACCAAGATTCATCAAGGCCTGCTAGAGGACGTTATCACCACGATCTTGAACATCTCCATCCACGATAATAACAAGAGGCGCGTTGCAGAGACGCCTAATGTGATTCAGATTCTTATTAATGCTGTGAGGCCAGAGACCGCGACTGTGCGGATAAGAACCAATGCAGCTGCAGCCCTTTTCACATTGAGCGCCCTCGACTCAAACAAGGAAATGATTGGGAAATTGGGCGGCTTGAAGCCCCTCATCACGCTGCTGGACGAAGGGCATGATTTGGCAATGAAAGATGCTGCATCTGCGATTTTCAGCCTGTGTATCCTCCATGAGAATAAGGTGCAAGCTGTAAAAGATGGCGCGGTTGGAGTGATTGTGAAAAAGGTCAAGGAAGGAACACATGTGAATGAATTGTTGGCGATTCTTGCTATGCTTTCGACCAACCAGAAGTCGGTTGGGATGATGATCGACATGGGTGCAGTCCCTTGCTTGCTCCGCATCATAAGGGAGAATCCTTGTCCCCGCAATAAGGAGAACTGCGTGGCCATTTTGCATACAATCTGCTACAGCGATCCAAGTACATGGAGGGACATGAGAGAAGAGGAGAACAGAAATCGCACACTATCTAAGCTCGTTCAAGACGGCACTTCTAGGGCAAAGAGGAAGGCTAATGGCATTCTGGATAGGATGAACAGAGCTGTCAACATCAACCACAGCGCATAAATGTGAGCACATATATTCTGTAAATTCTGGTGACAACCCTGCTTTTGAAAACGATCTTGAGGTATCTCTTGGTCACTTTTACCCCTTGTGTATATTCGCGTTGGAGAAAGGTTTTGATCTCGGCTTATAGTTGTGAATAATTCATTTCAATAGTAAGCTTTTTACTGTGAAAAGTTCATCGGTGGTTTTGTGAGTATATGCTTGCTTTGATTGAATTCTTAGTAGTTCAACTTTATTAGATTTATCACATGAGCTAGACTACTTCCCTTTGCTACACTTTGTGATGTATTGAACAGGTTCGTCTCCGACTGGAGGGTGTTTAGTCATATGCTAACGCCCTTCCACGTGACAGAGACACAACGAGAGTAATGTGGGCACATTGAATGGCCCTGTGTTGTCTTGCTCCGTGGTCCATCAAAATGGCACCAAACTTTTCTGTGTTTGGTCCCTTGCTCTTTATCTGGTCAGCAACACATCAAAATATCTCTCTCTGTAACACTGCTTTTCATTCTATTTTTTTACTGCTGTCATACATTGGACGGCTAGCAGGCTGAAACTGGGAATCGATAAGGTTCTGTTGTTTGGATATT
Source organism: Salvia hispanica (assembly GCF_023119035.1). Classification (NCBI taxonomy): domain Eukaryota; kingdom Viridiplantae; phylum Streptophyta; class Magnoliopsida; order Lamiales; family Lamiaceae; genus Salvia; species Salvia hispanica. The sequence goes on from NC_062968.1 coordinate 46,221,247, forward strand.
CGTATTTTTGTTTCTGTTGCGACGTCTTCCAGGTTGTTATATTCTCGGGTGTCGCCAAACACGCCCTTAGTTCATGGTCGATGAATATAAGAATCTACCTTTTGGGTAAAGATGATGAAAGGATTGGAATAAAGTGTTGGTATAGTGATATTCCTTAGCCCTCTTTTTCGTTCTATCTATCTTCTCTATATTTCTCAATAGCAAGCCGCTGTAACTCAGTTTTACAGACTATAGTTTTAAGATAATGCTAACTCTGAGGTGATATGATGAATAAATAATGAATATTTAAAATTTGAAATAATTAATTAATAAATGAAATGAATTCTTGGTGTTAAAATAAGTATGTGGAAAAATGAATGAAGCTTCTAGTGCATGTCAATAATTTATGTTTGGTGTATTTTGATAGAATGTTTGGTGGGGTTTTAATAGGGGTCACTACTTTTATATGAATTTTGTGTATAAATAGTGTGTATTAAATATTAATACTACTATTTCATAAATATAATACTAATACATATCACAGTCGCAATAGACAAACTATGCCACCTCAGAGCTAACATGGAAACTAGGTGGAGTCAGTGTGTGTATCCACAATAATTTCTTTTGATTGAAAATCACATAATTGGCAAAGGACTTAAATTTACATTTTTTATTAAAATAAATTAAATATCAGGCAATGTCAAAGAGCTCCTTATATGGTGGAACCTCTCCAAAATATTGGTATTTGACGCTATTTCCCAAAATAGGACAACTCATCCAGATAATAAAACAAAAAATGATATTGCGCCAAAAAAAGAAAAAAAAAATGAACATTAGAATTATTATGGTTATGCTTTCACTGTTTGAAATAGAATATTTTTGCCAACGTGTTCATTCTGCACATAAGAAGAAGGAAAATAGTTAACTCGATAATGCAAGAGAAAATAGGTGTCACATAAATTGCCATTGTTGTTATCAGAGACACCCACTGATTAAATTGATGGGAAAGAAAAAAAGGGGTCTACCATGTGTGACTGCACAACTTCATTTTCCTAACATTTTGCAAAAATGAGCTTTTTAACTTTTTGTGGACATATGGCACCCTATGCTGCTGTTTCATAATGATTTTACATGGAGTAATAAATTTGGATATGATTTTGCAAACCTTTTTTTTCAAAAAAAATTATAGTGAGTAGTGTGACGTGTACCTGCTATTGCTAATGGAAATATTTTTTTTTCATATTCATAAGGTAATGAGCTAGGTTCAATCATTATTTATATGTAATTCATGATATCTTATGCTAAATGTTTTGTCGTTGAGGATTGAGACAAAATTACTTGAGTTTTAATAATAGAATGACCAATCAAAGTGAAGCACACTTTGCAGCACAAAACGTGAATATTGCAGAATGTTTTACTGAAATTTTATTAATCATTAGTACCATAGAGTTAGCCCAATTTGTTATGATACAATTAAAAGGTCATCCATTCATAATTGATGTTTTAAATTCGAAATCGGTATACTATCGAAGCACTCGAATGCATGTATTGTCATTTGTTCAGTTCAAGAGTAGTTTTTATTTATTTCTATGGATGTGGCAAGTCTCCAAATCAATTTATTTTTCTATTATTCATATACAAAATTTTAATAATAGCACCTCGTGAATTTTCTGCATCTGTAGCAGTAGAATCAAAATGATCAGATTCTCTTGCCCATCCTCGTTGAAAATGAAATTGTAATAAGTGATACATGAGTGAATCTTATTTGGGCCTTTTTTTCGAAAAAAATGATGACATTCTAGTGGGCTATATTTTTATTTAAAACTAAGTGGTGTTTTGTTTTTTTGGAAGAATGGATTGTGGTTCTTTTTAAGGGTAATGCTTATAATAATTGTGAATAATTTGAAATTTAGTGTAATTGGAAAAATCTATAAAATTAAGGATTTTAAAAAAATAAACACACATAAATAAAAAAGTCAAATCATTTTATAGATATAAACCACATGAACCAATATTAAAATGAATTAAGCGAGACATTTCAATTGCTTTTTTACATGTAACAAAACGCTCAATAATATGTCATAGCGTGGGCGCGTGTTGTAAGAAATACTACAAATCTCATTTATATATATATGTATTAATCTATACTATCAATAAAAGTTCGGTTTTTTTTTGGGGGGAAATCAAAGGGAATTCCCTCCTATTTTCAAATTTGTGATTTGGGGGGAATTTTAGTAATGCCAACCGCCCACACACACTCCTATGTATTAACAAATAGTTTAATTGACAGTACACACTTTTTGCATTAAATCCTATGGTCAAAAGCATTTTACTGATTTTTAAATCTAATTATATCACATGAAAGGCTAATTTTTTTACACTTTGAAATCGAGTTTTCCCTAAAAAAAGGGGTGAGTTTTTCCCCCCCAAAAAAAGAGAGGGTTTTCCCCCTTATGAAAAGGGCGGTTTTCCCACCTTCATAGTAGAAACTTCTCTATAAATACCAGTTGTCATTGCAAACAATACTCTTGCTGCAGGTTCTTATTTCTCTCTCTATTCCCTTATTGTTGCTTTTATATGTCTTTTATTCTTCTTATTTTCTTTTAATCCGAATAACGCTGTTTGTTTAACTATTTCTTATGTTGCAGATAGTAAAGGTAATATCTGTGTGTTTTCACGTTTTTGTTTTAGTGTTTTCTTATTTTGTTTTAATGCTTCCTTAATGCTGATGATTTTTTGTTTTGCAGATTATAGAGGTGAAATCTTTGTTGTTTCATTGTTTCTGTTTTAGTATTGTTTCGTTTTTATTTTTTTTCATTAGTTCATTAATTTCTGATGGTTTCTTATTTTGCAGATTGTAAAGGTGAAATCTTTGTTGTTTCATCGTTTGTGTTTTAGTATTTTGATTAGTTCATTTTACGCTGATGATATTTTATTTTGTAGATTATAAAGTTGAGATCTTTGTTGTTCCATTGTTTGTATTTTATTATTGTTTTCTCTTCGTTTTTTTTAAAATTTTATTTTATTGTTTTAACAATATCTTCACTTCTTCTGCAGTAATCGTCTTCAAGTTTTAGGCAATTGTTCGCTATTTTTCAGTCTGGTTTTTGTATGAAGAGCTGAGAACGATTTTGATGGAGTGACAGTTTGAAGAGTGAAGGTGGAGATGGTTGAACATTCCGAAAACGTAGTTTGAGTTTGGAAGATGTCTCTGACAGTTGATTAACTGTGTAAAGTTGTTACTCTGTGTATATAGGGCGATAGTGGAATAGTGAGTAACAGTTGTACAGTTTTTGGAATGTTAAATAATTATTTGAAGTTCAGATAATAAAATAACATTGTTTTTGTCATGCATATTATTTTATTTTATTATTGAGTAATTAGTATATGTGTCTTTGTGTAATAAAGTATTTGTATAATATGTGAAATGTTGAATAATCAGTGGATGTTCAAATTATAATATTCGAGTAATATAGAAATTGTTATGCATATTTGTGTTTGTTAATACACACAAAACTCTGGGGTTTAGTAGTCTTTGATTGTAGTGTGTAGCATCTACTTATTGGTATGAGTTATAATCTTAGGATAGTGTTCACTAATTGATCGGAGTTAAATCCTTTCCCCTAAGGGTTTAGTAATCCATAGGGCTAGGGTCTATCACCTAATTAGCGAATTTTGTTTACAGTTTTATACATTATTTTTTTGTATGTAAATTTTGTCACGTCCACAAATCCCTAGTGCTAGTGAGCGTAGCTATTTCGCGACTAAACAATTCTCAATAATCAAGGGACAACATGAAAAGGGTGAAACCACTTAAAGCAATAGTCTCAAAGGCTTATGGGTGGATAGTCAAAATGAATTCAGCGTATCAAGACTAAGTTCATAACTTGCTAGAACATAACTCTAGATTGCAGCGGAAGAGTCCAAGACAAAATAGCACGTATGAAGACATGCTACTTTGGGTTACCTAACTACTTATTTAGAAGTCTTGTCCCAACACCTTCGCCTCCTCGTACACGTTCAACCTGCACATTTGAAAATAACATGCAGGGCTGAGTATTTGATATACTCAGTGGGCACATTGCCAAAAACAGTTCTATTTTAAATTGTCAATGCCACAGTTAAGTGATCACGGGGTTTTACTTAAAAGTCCCGAGTCACTAAATACTTTTCCTTTAGTAAAGATTTTGATTGCGCAATCACATAACATAGATATACCATATCTGAAACTGATGTGAACCGGGAATGTGGCCACATTCCACGACGGTCACTGGACCGGCCAACTCCTTTGTTAGCTCACGGTCCCCTTATGTGTACACTAGTCCGAGTAGGGTTTGCGGCCCTACTGGGACCCGAATTCGATTTAACTTAAATTGGCATAGCCAAGCAGATAGGTAATCATAAAACAAAACATGGCATGACAACATACTTGAGCAAAGAATCACATTTTCATACTGAAATCACGTTTTAAAAGAATGCCCACCTCAAAAGCTAAAGCTCCTTCCGAAATTTCCTTAACTTGGTCTTAGATGACGTTCGAAGACGTCCCTTTAGGAAATAAAATGATACTTAATTAGATTTTGAGATATCCGTTAAGCTTAAACATGGATGCATCCTAAGTGCGTGATCATTTTATTCTTCCTTTAAATTTTCTAGAAGAGTTCTAGAATTCTTGAATATTAATTAAATCAGTAGATTTAATTAAATTAGAAAAATTATTCGCTTAACTTGAGGGTGTTACCTCCTAAGCCATTCATTTAAGTACTAAAAATTTGGCTCGAGGTCTATTCATCGTTAGCGTATCGTAATTTCTTAAAATTAATCATTTGAGCACTCTTGCTAATTTCCGGAAAAATTAGACTTATCTTCGTAGAATTAATTTGCGGACTATTAATTATTAAGTCCATAACATCGAAGGGCCCATGATTTAATTAGATCCCTCATACCTACTTTAATTTAATTAGTGGCCCAACCTAAAACTTAATTGATGAAGTGGCCCAAAAAGAAATTAGCCAACTTAAACATGAGTCCACCAAGCCTGGCCCAAACTAAACACTTCCCCATATCCATCGTTCTCTCTCATTTCATCAAAATCAAAAATCCCCAAATTGAAAGAACAACCCTAGCTCCTTCTCCCTCCTTCCTCTCGGTGGAATCGCCGCCTCACCCGGTCGCCGCCACCTGCCGTCAACGCCGCCATCCGCCGCCGCTCGTCGCTGGTGTCGCGCCGTCGGAGAAGGAGAGGGAGCATCGCCTCTCTCTCTCTCTGCGCACCCACAACTCTGCCCCGTCGGCACCGCCAACCTCCTCCTATCGCCGGCGCTCCATTGCCGGCGTCGCCACTGTCGGTCTTCTCAGGGCATAGTGCCTCTCGGTACCGACGCCGTCTTCTCCTTGCTCTTGCCACCGCCCCTGCACCAGCCTCAGCGCGGTGCTATGGAGTTCGTGCTACTTTCCTTGTCACTGATTGAAGCTACCTCGTGTTCGATCGCCGCCGGAAAATCCTACGCTAGCCGCTCCGGTCGGCGCCTCCGTCGTCGCCCAGATCGGGCAGTTCGAGTATAGGCTTAAAAGCTAAGTTCTTTCACTTCCTTCATTCCTTAGCATTTTGTTTAAAAAATTTTGGGCAGTAGCTATGTGATTAAAGACTTGATTGTGGAGCTCAACTCACTGGAATGAGCTTGAAAAGTTTATCTTGCTATGTTAAAAGTTGTTTCTATGATTCTAAGAGTTGGAGTTCTACTGGGGCTTTACTAATCTGCAGTTATCCTATGAGTTTGGTTAAGAAATGTTGGTCCCTTGATTATTAAAGCTCGTTACTTGTTGTGAGGCTGGATTTAGTATAGTTAACACTTGTGCTATGTGGTGATTGATCTAAACATGATGCAGATAAGGTGTTGGGGTGTTGAGGTGTTTACCTCTTGATGTAGTGAAGGAATGATGCTGCCCTTGTTGCTGCTTGAGATCAGCTCCTAAGGCACCAAGCTTTCTAACTCTCTCTAAATTTTGCTGATTATTTTGAGAAGTGTGGGAGGGAGTTCGAATGTGGTGTGGAGGCCCTTGTTTTATAGGCTGATTTTGTGTACCTTAGGGGAGTTAATGAGGCTGACCTTGTTTGGTTTATTGCCCAGCATATCTCTTGTTCTTGATCCCCAAAGCAGCCTTTTACTTGACACATTTTGGTGCTACTTGGAGTACTAGAGTTTGACTAATTAATTTAACTTGTTCTCACATGCTCTCATAGTACTTTGGTTCATAACTTTATTTGTTTGCAAGCTGCAGGAAATCTCTCACTTCCTTGATCTCCACTACTCTTGTTTGAATGAACTTGGTGTTTTGCTAAGGACAGAGGACTTCTCATTTACTCACTTTGGTGGTTTGTGACTAAGAAAAGCTGGTGTGCCGGCTGTTTTTTTTTTAGAGGAGTATAAAGGCAGATTTGGCTTTCCTCATTTGGGTAGGTCCTTAGTCCTCTATCACTAAGGTAGGATTGTCTCAATTCCTTAAACAAAACTCCATTTAACCTCCTGTTCCCTAGCTGAAACTTAAGGCTTTATCTCATATTGCAGGTGGGTCACCTTGGCTGCTTTGATGTTCTCGGACTCGGCCCGCCGTTCGGCCGATGGGTTGCTCAAACGGGCCACGATTTTGGCCTGAGGGGGAAGGCCCGAAAAGCATCTAAATTTTATTTTCTTTGTTTTCTTTCTTTGAAGCCTCGATCCACATATTGTAGTATTTTTGACATTAATTGTTCGTTTATTGTACTAGAAATGTTATTCGAAAATTCATGATATTCTACAATGTAAATTTCCAATTCTTAGTTCAATTGATTACTTAGCTTTTACTTGTAACTAAAAGTTTTAAAATTCACAACAAAAGCTCGAGTTTCATTAATTCTTCATGAACGGGGAACTTCACATCCTTAGTTCGATATTAAAATGGCGAGGGAAAAGAAAAGTAAGGGTGCGGGTATTACACTAATACTTATAATTTAAATGTTATCAAACTTTATTTTGATTGTAGTTATTAGGTTTTTGCGTCGATGTTTTTATAGTGTTTAATGTTTATCATTTAGAGGTATTTGTATGTATTAAATTTAAATTCCCACAAAACTGTATGGTTTTTTGAGCTTATTTATGTAATGAAATTAGTCATCAAGTTATTTGTGAATGATAAGTTATGTTGGATTTTTGTAATTTTTTATGTTGTACCTTATTGGTATGAGTTATGATCTTAGGATAGTGTTCACTAATTGATCGGAGTTAAATCCTTCCCCTAAGGGTTTAGTAATCCATAGGGCTAGGGTCTATCATCTAATTAGCGAATTTTGTTTACAGTTTTATACATTATTTTTTTATATGTAATTTTATGCATAAAATACTACATTAACTAATACTTATAATTCAAATGTTATCAAACTTTATTTTGATTGTAGTTATTAGGTTTTTGCGTCGATGTTTTTATAGTGTTTAATGTTGATCATTTAGAGGTATTTGTATGTATTAAATTTAAATTCCCACAAAACTGTATGGTTTTTTGAGCTTATTTATGTAATTAAATTAGTCATCAAGTTATTTGTGAATGATAAGTTATGTTGGATTTTTGTAATTTTTTATGTTGTACCTTATTGGTATGAGTTATAACCTTATGATAGTGTTCACTAATTGATCGAAGTTAAATCCTTCCCCTGAGGGTTTAGTAATCCATAGGGCTAGGGTCTAGCACCTAATTAGCTAATGTTGTGTACAGTTTTATACATTATTTTTTTGTATTTAATTTTATGCATAAAATATACATTAACTAATATTTATAATTCATATGTTATAAAAATTTATTTTGGTTGTAGTTATTAGGTTTTCGTGTCGATGTTTTCATAGCGTTTAATGTTAATTAGTTAGATGTATTTGTATGTATTAAAGTTTAATTCCCACAATACTGTATGGTTTTTTGAGCTTATTTATGTAATGAAATTAGTCATCAATTTATTTTTCTGAATACTAACTTATGTCGAATTTTTGTTATATTTTATGGTGTACCACTGAATATTTTTACGGATATATGTTTACATGTGTGTTGTTTGTTTTTGTAAGTCATTTATTTAATTTTAATAATTGTTAAATTAGTTGTTGAGGTGTTCCATTTATCGTTGATCGACGTGTTATTCAAGTTTGTATGTATGCAGAGAACATTGACATGTGCGAATTATATTTTTTGTTTGTTAATACATTCAAAACTCTAGGGTTTAGTGTTGCATGGGTGTAGGGTGTAGTACCTACTTTTCATAGTTGTAATCATATCATGGTGTATATCTATATCCATAGGGTTTACTAATGCATACGGTTAGCATATAGTAGTATTTTTTATAATTTATTACAGTACTTCTTTGATTGATTATACTGCTTCGTCAAGATTTATAATACAGTAATTTTGATTATTTAATGCAGTATTAATTCATAGATAATCTAAATTACTATTTTTGAGGTGGTTTCATTTGTTGTTGATTGACGTGTTTTTCAAGATTTTGCTTAATTTAAAATTTATGATAGAATGTTTAGATGTGTATATGCATCCATTAGTTTATATGTATTGGTTAAATTTGTAATAATTATCTTTGCTCAGAAAGTTGATATTGTCAAGATTTTGCATAGATTATCTAAATCACTGTTTTTGAGGTGGATTCATTTATTGTTGATTGACATGTTGTTCAAGATTTGCTTAATTTAAAATTTATGATAGAATGTTTATATGTGTGTATGTATACATTAGTTTATATGTATATGTTAAATTTGTAATAATTATCTTTGCGCAGAAAAGTTGATATTGCCAATTAATGCAAAACTGATATTATTTGCAGTAATGGGGATTGCATTTATTGCTGATTGACATAAATTAAAATTTTTAATTGTGAGTATTGGATAAATTGTGTTATTTAGATTATGAGTATTAATTTTCGTTGTTTGTTTTAATAGATTCAGAAGTCATGTTTTTAAGTAGATAGTGTTAGTATGTTGTTGAACTGTTGATAGTTTATTTGTATGTATCTATTGAGTTGGTTGTTGATAGTGTGTTTGTATATATTTATTGATTTAGTTGTTGATAGTGTATGCAAAATTTTGATTTAGTTGTTGATCGTGTATTCTTCCTTTTTGCATTGATTTAGTTGTTGATAGTGGATTTTTATATATTTTAGGTTCTATTTTTAAACAAATTATGTTATTATTTTTTTTATTGTTATATGTATCTATTGAGTGAGGTGTTTATATTGTATTCTTCCTTTTTCTATTGAGTTAGTTGTGTTGTTTGAATAATTTCTTACTAATGTAACATATTTCATGATATCATGTTGATGTTAGATTGTTATGAAAAAAGGTGTATTCTTGCCTACCAAATATCAATTGTTGCTTGATTCTTGAAACAATTGATTTTAGATATGAAAAAAGCTGATTTTCTGAAACGGTGAGATGCAGATGGATTGGATGTGAATGTCAATAGTGTTATTTGTTGATGTGATGGTTCTGTCATCTTCTTTATTGTTTTGTAAATATTGTTTTTGTTATCTATTTATAATTAATGTTGTAGGAGTATTGCAAAATGATGTAGGTATTTGTAATCTATTATGTGTTATTGGTGGTAAAATATTTTAAATATTTGTGAAGATTTTTTGTCTATAAAATAAGTATATGGTTTATGGTTAATAGAATACATAATTATTTTTTAAGATATTTGTATAGTTTTCTTGATCATTTTGAACAGTAGTTGTTATTATTATTTTTGTTGTTCGTTTTAGATTATCAATACAATACATACAACCATACGTCATAAACGGTGAAAGCTTAAACAAATAAAAACTGAGATAAACGGTGAAAAATAAATAAATAAAAACTGAGATAACCCGATTAACATATTCCAATGCAGAAAGCTTAACACCTACATATCAATAACATCGAAACATAGACATCATCGCATCATATAAAAATAAACAAATAAAATTCAGCCCTAGATAACAAAATAAAGAATAAAAATAAAAAGATTACCATTAACCACAACAGCATCATTAGACGCCATTGTAAAATTCCATGTTGAAGAATGTGAAACAGTAGAATGTGAAGTTGAAGTGTCGTCCATTTCTTGGCCTATTGAATTTATAAATGAGTAATTAAAGCATGGTGTGTTAAAAATTTTGTTGACAAAGTTAAAAATTTTATGTGATTGTTGGTATACTTTAGCACATCCTGATTCATCAAATATTCTCACAAAGAAGTGATTGCTTGCGATCAAATGAAAAGTCAAGAAATCTGCATAGTTTAACTTGTGATCGTTGTGGAATTGTTTACATCCTTCATCCAAGCACATTATTCCATGTGGATGTAATCCTATCTTACTTGAATTCTAATGTAGTAAAAAAATATTTATAATAATAATCTTTAATGAATAACTAACTTTTGTGGAGAAAATTATAAATTAAATTTTCACATTCATAATGATGGCATTTCATATGCTGAGGAATATTTTCAGCTTTTTCAGTTTGAATTATGGTGAGGAATCTTGTCAGGTTTGTTCATGGTTTTTCAAAAGCCTAAATAATGAGATGACTCACATTCTTTGGAATACATAAATTAAATGAAAAATTGTTAAATTTTTTGAGAAGGTTGCTTATTTAATGAGCCATGCGTTTGTGGTGAGGACACCAAAAAATACAATTTCTTTAGTGTTGTCTCTCTTCTTCTATTGTAATAAATATTGAACCGACTCACAGTAACAATATTTTTTATTTGCTTCAAAGTTTTTATGGTTCAATGTTAGATGGAGATGATACGCACGTATTGTTAGGTATCAGAAGGATGAAATTTCAAATGAGAAGCATTCACTTTTCGGAATGTGCGGCATTGGAAATTTTAGGTATTTTAAAATTAATTTAGTCTTCATTTTAGTTTTGGAAGTGGAGTTGGAGGCGGTGTCTTAGCCTTATTATGTAGGTGGTGTGTATTTTTTAAAAATTTTTGTATGTTTCATGAGGATGATGAAAAGTGGATTGATTTTGTAGGTAGAACTTGGTAGACAAGCTCACACGGTGTTGTTTAATGTAATAGTGCGTGGGAGTAGATCTCGCATTATTAAGATTTTTACTCCCTATTAAAACGCGTGCCGAAATGTGTTGGGAATCCTATTTGCGGACGGGGGGAGTATTAATCTAGCGTCATGTTGATGTAAATCCAAACATGGATTTACAAAATCTTGTCTCCCATTGATGTAAATCCAAACATCGGATTATAACACCGTATTTTTTTTATACTCTTGGTATCTTTGTATTTATATAGATTGGAATTGGAATTATTGTATCATGTATTAGCACGGATGATGTAAGAAAATATATTTTGAACTTTGTTATTATTTGTTTGAAAGAGTATGTCAATCGGTGACAGAGTCATGATTGATTTTAAAATAATGTATATGTATGTACAATAGTTTGTAAGCTATGATTTAAATTGTTATAAATTATAGTCACTAAAATCTGATGTCTAATGTTTATAATATATTTTGTTTTAGTTTTGTCATTATTTCTCTTTGTTCCGGAAATTTTTGTTGTACAAAATAATTAGCAAAATAGGTTATGCAACAAGTTAATTATAAATCTATAATATAGTTATAAAAATCTGAAGCAAGTTCAATAGAGTAAAGTTGTACAGTCATTCATACATAATTTCAAAGATATTTGGCATAAGAAGTTTTTTGTGTTACTTTGTATTCTGCTGATGGAACATTTTTCTTCTTTTTTGTTGTTGTTGTTGCATTGCTGGATGTTTCAATTGTTTTAGTTACTTCATACGTTGTTAGTGTAAAATCTGTAACAAGTTAGTTGATATGCTAAGTTTTGTAGGGGTGATAATTCATCTAGGGATGGAATTTTATTAACAAAAATGAAATATACGTACATTGTTAACTAATTTCGTAAGGAAGTATGTTGAACAGTGATTAAAAAGAAAATATCCTTTGTGGAAATTAATTTTCATCCGAATAGGCGAATACCATTTTTTTCAGAGAAATGCATTATAAATGTAACTCACTATGTAAGGCAATAAACTATCAATTCCAATGTTGTTGTCAAGCAAAAAATTTTCTCAATTCATTGATACATAATGTTATGAAATGGAGTATATAGTTTGCATATGAAATGGAATATATAGTTTGTAAAGTAAACTTTTTATAATATTATTTTTGCATATTTGGCAGTATTGAACACTTTATGGAAAGTTGGTCTTCATTCGCATAAATATTACTATTGTTTTAGATGAAATTTTGTTTTGCTATCAATTCCAATGTTGTTGTCAAGCAAAAATTTCTCTCAATGTTCATTGATACATAATGTTATGAAATGGAGTATATAGTTTGTATATGATATATTTTTTGTATATGAAATGGAATATTTAGTTTGTAAAGTAAACTTTTTATAATATTATTTTTGCATATTTGGAAGTATTGAACACTTTATGGAAAGTTTGTCTTCATTCGCATAAATATTACTACTGTTTTAGATGAAATTTAGTTTTGTTGGTATATTCTAAATAACAAATGTTACGTTTTATATGTTTATAAAAAATTTTGAATTTATGTAAACATATGTTGTTAAAGATAAAGTAATATAGTGAAAATAATTAGTTAAATATTGAAACTCTTACCGTGTTATCTCATTATAGTGTTCATCTTCATATTCATATGTTGTTTTCATTTTATTTTTTTCTTGTGATATTTGATTTGATTTTTGTAATAATTTGCTTGGTTGTGGTGTTTTAGTAATGAACTTTTCAGCATTGTATGTTGGTCCACTTTCAATCCAATTATACGATGGATAATCAAATCTCGGAGTGTTTGGTTGTGTAGAGTAAGACATTGTTTGCTGAACAAATAATATTTTGGTAGCAACTTGGTTCATTATTTGGTTGTTGTTTTCAAGAGTTTTTTTGTTTTGTCATTGGTGTTATAACAAATTTAAATAGTAAAATTTTTAGATTTATAGATTTAATAATTGACTGTATTGCTTTTGTAGTACTTTTTGATACATAAACATTTATGTAATTAATCATTGATTATCAAATTTATATTAATAGTAAAGTATTTATAAAAAGTTATAACAAATTTCATGATATTCTATATTGATGTTATACATTTATACTCAAGTATTTATTGTAATAACACATTTTATGATATATTGAATACTATATGTTATATTGAATCGGATGATGTACTTATGAGATATATTTTGTATTTTAGCATTTTGAATATGAAAGCAGAATTGTCAGTTGGTGGTAATGTAATGATTAGTTTGATTAGAAGTGTTTGTCATTAATGTTTTGTCGATTCGTCTTACGTCGGTCATAGTAACTTTGAATTATATACTATATTTTACCGGAGTTATTATTTTAGTAGCTTTCATAGTGTAAATACAACAACATATTTATTTTTAATTATACAAATATAGTAATTAACAAAAGAGAGTAATATCGTAATAGTAAAATAAGGTATGTTGTTTCATAATACTACTTATTAAAAAAAATGAAAACAATAATGTTTTGGTAGTAGTGAATATAAAAGGATAGATCTACTTGGAATATAAATTTAACAATTACATACACACATATATCTAAATATTTTTATATCATAAATTCTAGAGTTATAAAATCTAAACAAGTACTACTATGAATCAATTCATACAAATAGTACGATATGAGCAAGTAAAATACAATATTAATCTATACATGTAAATTATTACATACATACATGAATCTCAACATTCTATCATAAATTTTTAATTAATCAAAATTTAATTTAATATATGTTAATATTTGTAATGAATATCATGTTTTCTATAATAGTGTCATAAGCATAATATAAAACAGATATTAATTCATATGTATGTGCAAGTTAATCTTTTTGTACTATTATGAGATAAAACTTATATATTTTTATGAGTTAAGAATTTACACAATTTTTTCAGCTATTATTTATTGAAGATATACATAGTATTTGATACTGTCACTACAATAGTAATAAAGCATAAATATAATTCAAAATTGATGTTAATTGATGAGTACATATTTGATATACATATTAATAAATATAATGTATTCGATAATTGCATCATAAATATAATTCAAAAATTGATGTTAATTGATGAGTACATATTTGATATACATATTCATAAATATAATGTAATCGATAATTGCATCATAAATATAATTCAAAATAGATGTGAATTAACAAAGTCCATATTTGATACTGTCACTGCGGATATAGTATTTAAAACATAATCAATTAAAAATACATATTGTTTGTTCCACAAATTATAGTTTCTAAGATTCACTTACCTGATCAGCAATTCTTCAAAACATTCCATTTGTCATTTGTCATCACTGCAAAGATATATTGCAAGATTGTATTATTTATTTATCTAGCAATGTAATATCGTGTATTGAATTGAATTAATGCATTAATTATGTACTATACTATTTATTACATTACCTCATTGTGGTTTTGGCGTTTTATACATTGCGTAACACCATCATATATATCCACGTGGAAAGAATTGGGTGAAATCAGATGAAAAGTCACTACATCTCCGGCTTTCAGGTTGTTATCTGTTTGAAATTTCTGACATCCATCATCGAAGCACTTTAATCCGTCGGCAAGTAGTTTGACTTCTATTGTCCAGATTTTTTGCCTACTTTCAAGTTGGCATGTTGGGCCTAACTCACCTTGAAATTCTGCTTGAAGTATGTCTTGAAAGACCTATTGTATTAATTAATATGGATTTTATAGTTTTGTGAATTTAGTTGATACAAGGAACGTATTCCAAAAAAAAACTAAATTTAATAAATGAGTTTCAATACGTACCATTTGTGATTGTTGATCGGATGAAATCACTGTGCCAAACTTTGTAATATTTTTTCGTGGGATTCTATCATTTAGTTGCATAGCCATTTTTTTAGCAAATTGAATCTTTGATCTTTACAGAGAGAAATATGGAAGATGGATATGGTTTTAAATATGAGGGAAAATTTACAGGAGTAATTGTGGTTGACTGGTAGATGAGGAAATGTTGTTGCCTTTATTGAATGGTAGGTGAGTAGGGTTTTAATATTTTGTACTCAAGATGTGTATTCACTTTTTATTTATAATTGAAGAATTAAATAATATTATATTTTAAGTAGATGAATACGTAACTAATTAATAATATGATTAGATGAATTTATTTGTTAATTCGCATGTTGTTTTATATTTTTTCCCAATAATATTTTAGGGTTTATTGGAAAAATTAGTTCTGTTATTCAACATAGAAATAGTTGTAGGTTGTGTATGCAAATTATGCAATAATATGATTCAGTATTTTTTATATTATTACTGGTGTTATTAATATAATTTATAGTATGGATAAATAAAAATTAGAATAGCTAGAAGTTACATTGTTTATAAAATTATATGAATGTTGGATGTGTTATTATTGCTAATAATGTTTATATTACATATTTTATTGTAATTTATTGTGAGTTGTTTTTGTATTGCTAATGTTTATAATTTATTGTGATATCAAAGTAATATTGGTTAATATTGGTTAATTATTCATATATATTTGTTAATTACATATTTTATTGTAATACCCGCACCCTTATTTCAGTTCTTTCGTCTTGTTAATGTCGAACTGAAGATGTAAAGTTCTCTTTTCATGAAGAGTTAATGGAACTCGAGCCTTTGATGTGAAACTTAATTCTTTTTAGTTGCAAGTAAAAGCTAAAGTAATCAAATGAACTAAACAATTGGAAATAAGTTGTAGAATATCACGAATTTTCGAATAGAGACCAGCTTAGTTACTAAAGAACAAAAGAAACTAAAAGGAACTCTTACCATGAGGAAGGAGACAACCTCTCTTTAGTTGGAAGACCAAAGACTTACCCAAAAGGGGCAAGTCCATCCTGCAAATCCTCCACACTAATGCAGCACCTGTTTTCTCACCAGCCACAAGCAAACAATGGAAGTTAATAGCTAAGTACACACCAGCCTTTCCTAGTCACACAAACCACCAAAATAAGTAAATGAGAAGCCCTTTGTCCTAAGCAAAACACCAAATTTCTTTGATCAAAAGTAGTGGAGATCAAGGAAGTAAGAGATTTCCTGCAGCTTGCAAACAAATAGAATTATGAAATAAAGTACTAAGAGAGCATGTGAGAACAAGTTAAATTAATTAGTCAAACACCTAGTACTCCAAGTAACACCAAAATGTGTCAAGAAGAAGGCTGCTTTGAGGATCAAAAACAAGAGATATGCTGGGAAAGAAACCAAACGAGGTCAACCTCATTAACTTCTCCTAAGGTACACAAAATCAGCCTATAAAAACCCCTCCACACCACATATGAACTCCCTTTCACATACTTCAAAATTTCCAGCAGTAAGGAGAGTTAGAGAGTGTGTAAGGAGAGTTAGAGTAAGCAGAGAGTAATAGTAAGGAAAGGAGTGACGGAGCTCCCTTGCACCACCAGCTTGAACCAAAATCCGCCAGCCACTCAAAGAGGTAACCACCACATCCATTTTATTACATCCATTCTAGAACATCAAATATTAGGCACATCATGATAGACTTTAAACCACAACACAGTAACTATAAGTTTTACAACAAAACTTCAGCCGATAGAAGCACAGAAAAGTAGACCAGCACTTCAGTTTTTCCACGTTCAAAATGCAAAATTTACAGTAGCACATTTATGTAGAGACTCATTCCAGGGAGCTAATGTTCCCTCCAAAATCAACCTTAAATCACAATAATCAAAAAGTCTCCAACATAGCTACTGCCCAAGTTTCAAACAAATATACTATGTAATGTAAGGGAGTAAAAGAACTTAGCTTTAAGGCCGACGAACAGCGGCGGCGGCGGCGCTGGTCTGCGAGGCGGACCGAGCAGCGCTTGCCTCCGCCGGAGATGTCAGCGACGGTGCTGAGTCGCCGTGAAAGGACGGGAGGCAGCAGCGGCGAGCTGCGATGACGGATGCCGCCGCGGAGAAACGGCGAGGCCTCGCGAAGCGGCGGCGGCGGCGCTGGTCTTCGAGGCGGACCGAGCAGCGTCTGCCTCAGCCGGAGATGTCGGCGACGGCGCTGAGTCGCCGTGAACGAACGAGAATGAACATAGGGGGAATTACAGAGGCGATGCCTCCCCTCTTTGTCTGACTGCGCAGCAACGCGGAGGAGCTGGAGTGATGGCTCTGAAGCCGCTGCTGTGTAATCGACGGTACAAATACAAGAGCGAACCGGGGAGGAAGAACGGGCTCCCGGCGGATGGCGGATGGCAGCGTCGGACAGAGGCGCTGTTTTTCCCCAAATCTTTGCGCGACGACAGCGGCAAGGGCTCGTCGCCGGTCCATAGCTGGCGGCGTTGACGGCGAGACAGCGGCGACCCGACGACCGGCGCGGCGAACGGCGAACGGCGAGGAAGAGGAGCCGCCGATTTCTCTTCCAAGTTAGGGTTTTTGATTTGGGGGAATTGAGAAATTGAGGGAGAGAGGCCGATGGCTTTTGAGAGGAGGGAGTAAATTGGGCCTCTCCCTTTTTCTTTCATTTGGGCCTCTATTAATTAAATACATGGGCTAAGGTTTTATATAGAAAATGGATTAATTCTTTTAATAATCTAAGAAGTTGGGCTAATAATTAAAATAAAATAGGAGTTTGGCTCTAGCCTAATTAAATCATGAGCCCACCTATGTTGCTCAATCAAATAATTGAGGTTAAGTAATGGTCCGCCAATTAATTCTACGATGATAAATTTAATTCCCGGACTTTAGTATTAGCGCTCGAATAATTTATGGTACGAAATGATGAATAGACCTCGAGTCTATTTTAGTGCTTGAATAAAATATATAGGAGGTAACGCTCTTTCGTTAAACGAATAATTGGTAGACCTCCACACCAAACTAAATCGCAAGATTTATTTAGTGCTCAAGGACTTCTTATGAATTAAGGAAAAAGGAATAAAATGATCACGCACTTAGGATGCATTCATGTTTAAGCTTAATGGATATCTCAAAATCAAATTAAGTATCATTTTATTTCCTAAAGGGACGTCTTCACGCGTCGTCTAAGGCCAAGTTACAGAACTTACGGATAGAGATTTTGCTTTGAGGTGGGCATTCCTTTAAAACGTGATTTCAGTATGAAAATATGATTCTTAGCTCAAGTATGTTTGTCATGCCATGTTTTGTTTTATGATTACCTATCTGCTTGGCTATGCCAATTTAAGTTAAATCGAATTCGGGTCCCAGTAGGGCCGCAAACCCTACTCGGACTAGTGTACACATAAGGGGACCGTGAGCTAACAAAGGAGTTGGCCGGTCCAGTGACCGTCGTGGAATGTGGCCACATTCCCGGTTCACATCAGTTTCAGATATGGTATATCTATGTTACGTGATTGCGCAATCAAATCTTAATGAAAAGAAAAGTATTTAGTGACTCGGGTCTTTTAAGTAAAACCCCGTGATCACTCAACTGTGGCATTGACAATTTAAAATAGAACTGTTTTTGGCAATGTGCTCACTGAGTATATCAAATACTCAGCCCTGCATGTTATTTTCAAATGTGCAGGTTGAACGTGGACGAGCAGGCGAAGGTGTTGGGAACGATCCTTAAATAAGTAGATAGGTAGCCCAAGGTAGTATGTCTCCATACATACTACTTTGTCTTGGACTTTTCCACTGCATTAGGACTTGTACTAGGAATTTATGAACCTAGACCGCACTCTGATTTTATTTTGGCCTTGAATCACATTCGCCTATGCGACTAATGTCCTATATTCAACTTATATTAGTACTACTATTTGAATATAATCTCTTTTAGTTAATGTAGAGGGATTTTTGTTTTTTCTTATAAATATATAAGAAAATATGTATCCATAAATATTGTATCATTAGAAATTGTACTGTTTTTGTTTCTTACAAGTATTCTGAAGTAATTTTAAAGAATTAATATTGTATTTAAATATAAATATCGTCACTTTCGGGGGTTCCTTAGGGACCGATTCAGATATAAATATCGTCACTTTCGTGTGCTCATTGGACTGCAGCCCTTTCGGGGGTTCCTTATGGACTGATTCAGATATTTAAAATTTCATTCCATATTTTATATATATATATGTATTCTCCATTGACAAATCAGTAGTAAATTACAATTATAAATAAATGAATACGTAATAAATTATTCATATCTGGGGATATTTTCCTTATTTTTCGTAGTTAGACATGTGATTACAAAAAGAATAAATTTATTAGCACTATAAATCAGATTTGATAATGAATGTGTTTTCGAAAGATTATATTTTTATTGACATTGTAGATGTTGCACCGAAGAAGTATGAAGATACATTTTTTATTTTGTGAGTTTTGATGTATAGTGTGTGTGAGGTAAAAACACACACGTCTAAATCAAAACCAGCCCATAGATGTGTGTGTTTCAGTTAATTGGGGATTTGCTTTTTTTTGTCAGCTGCCTAATGCTATGGATTTTTTGCTAGATGTGTGTGTTCACTAATTGAGATTTGGTTTTAGGTAATATTAAGAAGACTGAGTAAAAATGAATGTGTGGGTTGGTTTGCTTTAGATTTTGTGAGTTTCGACTTAAAGGAAAGCAACCCACACATAGATAAAATATATAATTTAAACTGATGATATTATATTAATAAATTATTTTTATTACTATGGATATAGTTATGGTATTGATATTTTAATTTTATATTATTATATAGGAGTATGAAATTAGTGATAGTAGTTTATATTACTACTATATACTTTTACGTAGATAAAATATAGTATGACTTATTAATTTTAAATTTATATAAAAAAATTGAAAATTCTGGTCATATTTATACTCTGTAGGTCATATTTAGATTTATATTTAAAGTGTGTATTTATTTCAGGTTTTTAATTAAAAATTGTTCGTAACTGTTCCAAAAATTTTAAAGAATGACGTTATGCTCTAGCTGATTAATTTTCTTTAGTTTTTCTCTCTTTAAAGGAACTACCATTTTCATTTTGGAGGCAACATCTACCTGAAATGGAATATTTAGTTTATGAGTACATGCAAGAGTTAGATTGTGAGTATAGGTTTAATGTGAGTATAGGTTTACATTGTTTGTATCTATATGTTTAAATTTTATTTTAAATATCATGGGTTCTACTGTGGTATAAAATCAATTAGAAGTTAATAGTATATTGCGGTGTAGGAACACCACTTAAGTAGAAGTTTGTATTTCCCAATGAATAAATATATTGTATATTAGTCGAACTTATCAATGCGTAGAAAACTCAGCTCGGAAATGAAGAAAATCTAGAAATCTATCAAGTTGGTAACTAACAAATTGTGCGAAACCATCAATATTTCAGGTATGTATGTAAAATTAACACGGTATGTGAGAAAAAAAAAATTTGTTGTTTTGTTATTTTGTTTAGCTATGTAGATTATTGAGATTTTCGGGATATGGTGAAATATAAATTGTAAATATTCTATGTGTGTCTGAATATAAGTACGGAGATCATTTTGTTTATGAGTACATGCAAGAGTTAGTATTAATACTAAAAGTGATAAATTTTGTAAGAGTTAGTATTTACTTTATTTTTTCGCACTACTATGTATTTAGTTTAACATGATGCATAATATTTAGTTTAACATGATGCATAATACTAACTTGGATTATTGTATAGGAGTATTATAGTGTTACACGTGTTTTAATTTGTTATTTTATGTATCTTCTAGGGTTTATCATTAATTAATTAATATTACTATAAATTTAGTTGAATTATAATATACATACAGTAAGATTTACATTTTTAATTTTAATTATTGATATAAATAGGGTTGTAGGTTTAATTATTGATATAAATATTGGTTCTATGTTTATAGATATACTAATAATTAATCATATAGTCTTGGTAAATGTATTTTTCAGAGATAAACATCCACTCAACTTGATTAATTTATTGATTGTTGTTTTCAAGGTCGTGTATGTTTTGTTATTTTATTAATTATAGATAAATATATAGATGTGTTATTTTAACTTTTGAGCGTTGTGGAATTTGTATGATGTACACGATATCAACTTCTTCGGTATCTGTTTTTACCTGAATGTTGAGATGCATGCATGTATTTATTAATTTATATGTATAGGTTAAAGTTGTGATTAGCTTGCTGATGGTGTATTATTTTTGTGTAAATTACAAATTGATAATGATTATTTTACTTTGTAACAAGAATCTAATGAAATTTGATATTGCCAATTGGTACAAAACAGAAATAATTTGCAGTGATTTGTTGTGCATTTATTGCCGATTGATATAAATTAAAAGTTGATTGTGAGTATAAGTTTACATTGTTTGTATCTATATGTGTAAATTGTAATCTCTATATTTTGTTTTCAATTTAGAATAAATTGTTTTAGAGTATTATTTATTGACTTTAATATTTGTATACAGTTAAATTGTTCGATTTTGTAAGTTTACTCATTTAATTAAGATAATTACTGAGTGAATTATGATGGCATATTTGTATGTTTTGGAGATTGTATTTTTAGTAAATTTTGTTATTGCGTTTTTATCAATGTTTTATTGTATATTGATAATCTATTAAAGTTTTGATTAAATTCAAATTTACCATAGAATATTGAGTCGTGTGTATGTATGTGTTAATTTATACCTACATGTTAATTGAGTGATTTGGTTGTTTATGACGTATTATCTGTTTTGAAATGATTTACAATTTTTTAAAAGCAGAAATCATTTGCAGTGATTTGTTGTGCATTTATTGCTGATTGACATAAATTAAAAGTTAGATTGTGAGTATAGGTTTACATTGTTTGTATCTATATGTTTAAATAGTAATATGTATTTTTCGTGTTTAATTTAGAATAAATTGTTCTAGAGATTGTTTAATTTAGAATAAATTATTTAATTTATTCTAAATTGTTTAATGTAGAATAAATTGTTTAAATATATAATTTGTATAGTAAACGATTCTTACATTCATTTTTTCATATTTGGTTGTTAATGCCGTATTATTTGTGTGGAAATTGCAAATTGGTAATGATAATTCTACTGTGTGATAAATATATCTCTGCAGAAATTGGCAATCGATACAAAACATAAATCATTTTCAGTGATTTGTTGTGCATTTATTGTTGATTTACATAAATTAAAAGTTAAACCGTGAGTATAGGTTTAAATTGTACTAATTTGTATTTCAGGGTTGATTATAGAGTGAATTTTGAACAAAAATTTGTCAAATAAACTAGATTTTGGTTGTACAAAATTTGGTCACATAGATTTGTTGTTTGTGAAAATCGATATGATAATTCTGCTCATTAATTGATAGTGAAAGTATGATAATTCTATTCTCTGTAATTTGTAATTTTGCAGAAATTGTCTATTTGCCATTGATAGAAATCAAGAATGAGTTGCATTGAGTTGTGTTGCATTTATTGCTGATTGACATATCTTTAAAAGTTAATTGTGAGTATAGGTTTACATTAGTTGTTTTTATAGTTTTTTTTTTGAAGTATTGTTATTGGTATTAGTCATTTTTAAGTAAATATATATAAGTTTTTTTTCCATAAGAAATAAATATTTGTAATTGTATGTTTGATTGAGGTTCAAACCATGCCACTTCGATTGAGGTTTAACAATAGTACTATTCTGCAGACATATTATAGGAGTAGTATTTTTGGTTATCCAATTATCCAATTACATAATCCATTTCAAGTTTTTATTTTGCACGAAATATGCTCAAACTATGTCACTTCCAAGAAAAATCATTTGATATAGATTTATTTTAGCTATAAATGCCGGCTATTGTTAAAAAAACTAACGTTGTTATTTCCTGTTTGAGTTTTTAATTACTCATGGAGTATATGTTTGTCTAAATTGTATGCCAAAATAAATTTTGTTCTACATTTGGAGATGTTGTATATAAATTTTTGTTTGGTTGCAATAAATTTATTGTTTGATTCAGAGCAGATTTTGTTTTGTCAAATGTAGTGTAGTTATTCTTTTGTTTTATTGATATATTCATAGTGCAATCATTATTTTCCCGTTTTCAACTAATAATAAACTTTATGGAGTACGTATTTATTGTAGATTGATTATATCTTCAGTTTAATTGTTGGATTTTCTATGTTTCTCATGTAATTAAAACCATTATTGAGTTAGTGGTGAATGGTTTGTTTGTATGTATTGAATGTTGTATTTTTAAACAGATTGTGTTATTACTGTTGTATCATTGTGTTTATTTTTGTTTGACAAATTTTTAAAGTTTTGATCTTATGATAAAATATTGAGGTGTTTGTATACATGTATGAATTTATATGTATATTTTAAATGTTAAATTTTTTGCATTAATATTTCTGATATTTGTGTGAAAATCAAAGGGATAATTCTATTCCTAAATTGATATGTTAATTGTACTCTCCAAAATTGTATCTGCAGAAATTCTCTCTTGCCAATTGATAGGATTACAAATCAGAATTCTTTTGCAGTGAGTTGTAGTTCATTTATTGATGATTGACATAAATTTAAAAGGTCTATTCCGATGTAGATTTACATTGTGTGTATTTATAGGTTTTTTATTAAATTTTATTCCTATATAGATTTACATTGTTTGTTTAATGTGAGAAGTTATTCCAGACTCTTCATTTATATACAATTTTATGTATTTGCTCCTTTTTTCAGTATGTTATATTAAAGTTAAGGAATGTAAAAATATTAACATATACAGTTATAATTGAAGAATATACAGTATTTTAAATGTTGATATACTTCAGTTCTGAGATTGGCAATGATTAGTATTTACAGATGAACAGTTTTCGCATAATGTATTTTAATTATGCTTTATTTTGGTGCCGTATACATATATTTAATAAAGGGAGTATAAATTTAGAAGTTGATGTGTAATATTTTATTAGTTTTACACGTGTTGTTGATATGTGATTTTATGCATGTAATGTTTAATAAATGAAATTTAATTCAAAAGTTGGAGTATACACACGTGTTTTTTATTTGTTATTTTATGCATATATCTCGATTTATGTCGATATTTCTATCAGGAAAGAGGATGATTTCTTAAGCTTGAAACCCTATAATGTCAAAAAAGTTGTTACTGATGAGGATTTGATTCGCCAATATTCTGCAAATATTTTTCCAAATTTGGACATAGGGAATTGTTCGCAATCATTAGATGATCTTTTCTTAGAAGAGTGCGACAGGCTGTCTCCCATTGTAAATTTGGGTGATGATCAAGATTCTCTGCAGGTATTTTAGAGTAGTATTAATTAATTTTTTATAGTAATTAATGATTACTATTAGATTTTATTATTATTAATTAATTAATTAATTAATTTTGCATATTAGGTGTATGGTGAGAAGTTGTTTTGTCCTGGCTCGAGTGGTATAAAAACTGATGTGGAGATTCTTCCCGATGATGGTCGTGTGAGTCTTAATGGTTTGTGCAGAGTTCCTGGAGTGATGAATGAAGATTTTGTCATTGATGTTGATGCTGTAGTTGATGTTTGTCCATCCTTGGATCGCAAGAAGAGTGTTGTTTTGAAGAGTGAAGGTGATGTTACTCCGGGTCTCAAGAGAAAGCTGATTGAAGAGTTCAATGGATCTATTAAGTATTCCAAGAAGAAGCATAAGCTGGTACCGGTTAAGATTGAACCCAAGGATTGAAGGTGTTTTTGTTGATAATGTGATAGACTTACGGGGGTGGTTATTTTGTCGTTTGTCTTAGTATTAGTATATTAGTATTATGTTGGTTTGTATGATTGCTCATCTTTAATTTTCATTTTGTTCTTGATTCTGATTCTTTCGGACTCAAGAAAGATGAACAAATATGTATTTCTACGAATTTCTCCTGCTTTAATCATATAATATTGGCAGTTGAGGTTTAATTATCAGTGTTTCCTTTAATTGTTGTAATGTGTTTAATTATTTTATGTAAATATTTGCAGATGTTATTTGTTTTGATATTTGACTTATTATATTTCTATTTTTAATCTTTAATAGAATAACTTCAAAATTATAAATTGTAAGTTCACAGTGGGTTTTAACTTTTGGGTATTGTTTTATGTAATTAAAGAAATAGTTTTGCGTTTCTAAATCATCTATTGATTCGAACTTCAAGAAAATGATTTATTAATGTTTTGATACTTTAAATTACTGTCATAAGAATGAATCTGCAGTTATTAACATAAGGAAATTATGAAAAAAATTAAAAAGTCTCTTAAGTTTCGAAGAAAAGGTCCTCCAGAAGTTGTGATCTTATCAGGTGCTTGTGTTTTATTATTACTCATTTTAATTTTAAATATTACCATTAGTTTCGAAAATGTACACCCACTCTCATTGTTGTTGTCTTTTTGTTGGTATATTAATATTTTGTGAATTTTTGGTGTTTTCAGCTATATGTATATTGAGAAGATTGAATTCTTGTGATGATATGCATAATATTCAGTGTCATATTAAATAATTAAATATATGTTCATCTACTATATAAATTATGTGCTACATGTAAAACAGGTTTAGTGTCAACTAGAGATTGTGATATATTTATGCAACATGAATAAATATTGAAGTTCTACTCGCGATAATCATGACATTAATTAAAATATTTGTTGCAGATGAAATATATAAATTGTAAAGCAAACAATTCTTACCATCATTTTTGCATGTTTGGAAGGGTTGTACACTTTGTGGAAAGTTGGTCTCCATTTGCATAGTATTGCTATTGTTTCAGATGAAACTTTGGTTGTGCTATAATATTCAAAATAACAAATGTCAGGTTTTATATGTTGATAGGAAATTTCGAATTTATTTAAACAGATGATGTTAAACATGAATGAAGTAATATAGTAATAAATTTTTTTCTTAAATATTTAAATTCTTACCGTGTTATCTCTTCAGAGTCCTCATCTTCATCTTCATATACTGCCTTCATTTTATTTTTTTCTTGTGATTTTTGGTTTGACTTTTGTTCCCATTTGCTTGGTTGTGGTGTTAGAGTAATGAAGTCTTCAGGATTGTATGTTGCTCCATCTTCAATCCAGCCATAGCACGGGCGATTAGCTCTCGAAGTGTCAAGGTGTGTATAATTTGACATTGTATGTTGAACAAATATTATTTTGGTAGCAATATGAAGTATAAGTAGTATATTACTATTAAATAGTAGGAGTTCTTTTTATACGATGTGATTAGTTGTGAAATGACATGCGGTCAGTTTTTGCAATCATTGTAGACATTTTGTCTTTTCAATATCTTTTACGAGAGCTGGCAGTCTTTTTATTTAGTTTGATTGTTTTCAATATATATATTTAGAACTTAGTCATGAATTAGATTTGTGTAAAATTTAAATTTTGAGTTAAACTTTATTTGAACTTAAAGTTGGACTGAGATTACGTATTATTTAGTTGAGGTTCAAATTATAAAAAAAATGTATGTATAATTCAAGTTTTTCACCTATAATTTTATTTATGTACTATAAAGTAGAAAAACTGAAATTTGTTATTTAATTAGCTGATTTTAATCTTTGTGGGATAAGTCATATTTTGATCAAAGTTAACTATTTATTGGTTGTTTACCCTTAATTTAATACTAATGTAATTTTATTTTTGATTACAATATGCATACAATAAGATTTGCATTTATAATTTTAATTTAATGTTATTAGTAGTACTTCTGTCGTTTCAAGTAATTTAATTTGTACTACCAGAGGTGCATACAATATTTATTGGATTGAACGTGTCATCATTGAGTAGATAGAGGGTCAGGGTGATATTATTAGTGGTATACATAGGGTTCTATATTTATAGATGTAATAATTAACTGTTATTGCCTTTTGTAGGTTCAGTAATTATTCGTTGTTTTCAAGATAAAATTGTATGTTTTGTTACTAGGAGTAATATTAATTATAGAGATATATAGATATGCGTGTATACTGAATTGTATGAAGAAATATACGTTTTATGCTACCCTATATATAATTTACTGTGTTATATAGTACGATTATAGTGGACATTTAACATTGATTTTTAAATTTATATTAAATGTAAATTACTTATAATCCATCCGTGTAAAAATACTTTAACTAAATATTTGTTGTAAAATATTCTCCTTTATTGTATTTTGTCTTTGTTTGTTTTAATTTATTGATTTATTCTCTCTATTGATTTCAGGTGTGTTATTTAAAATTATTGGTAACTGTGTCTACTTTAAAAAGTATAGTTGTGCTCTTGCCGATCTATTTTCTCCTTTTCCTTTCTCTGTCAATAGTGAAAAACATTTCTTAGAAGATTTTCAGTTTCGACGCAAAGAAAAGCAAACAGAGGTAAAATTTTGTATTGTTTTGCTTGAGGAAGAAAATTTTGTATTCTTTACAAAAATTGGTAGTATTTCAATGTAATACCCGCATCATATTTTCTTTCCTTTCGTTTTGTTTTAGAACGAACTAAGAATGTGAAGTTCTCCGTCCATGAAGAGTTATTGGAACTCGAGCCCTTGTTATGAGATTTAATTCTTTTTAGTTGCAAGTAAAAGCTAAAGTAATCAAATGAACTAAACAATTGGACTTTGCACTGTAAAATATCACGAATTTGCGAATAGAAATTTCGAAAACAATTAACGAGCAGCTAACGTTCAAATGCTTCAATACATAGGACAAAATTAGCTAATGAACAACAAAAATATATATATATATATATATACGTTACATGGAGCAAGTCCTCAAATAAAGGAGACAAGAAAAGGAAAGGATAAAATGTGCATTAATCGAATAGAATCGGTCTCTCCTCCCGGGCCGATAGTCGCGGCCCGTTTTCCGGTCAGCCGTGGGCCGAGGTATCAACTGTTCCAGACAGCCAGCAGCTTGGCAACCAAGCTTGTCTCGACCTGCAAGGTAGAAGTCAGTTCTTGTCTACTAAGGAACAAAAGAAAACAAAGAAAAAAAAAAGGGGGACTCTTACCTTAGGGATGGAGACAACCTTCTTTAGTTATAGATGACCCAAAGAATCACCATAAGAGGAAAGTCAGCCCTGCAACACCCTTGGCACAACAGCCACCTGCTCTCTGCACAATCAAACGATTCAAATTGCTAGCCAAGTACTAGGTACCCATGTAATGCCAAATTGCAGCCAAGAAGGAGGGGCAATGGGATCATTAAAGTGGGATTTTCTGCAGCATAACAACAAGTGATACAACAGCCCCATTTAATTCCCCATAGTACACCACAATTTGCCTATAAAATTTCCTCCACAACACATTCAACTTCCTTTCACACACACTTCAAAATCTCAGCATAAACCGAGAGTAGAGGGTGGAACAAGTGGAGAAAAGCATCAAAGACAGCCTCTCCTTCGATTTTCCAGAGGTAATACACCTCCATCTTCCTTCCCCAATAGCTTTACATATCATCATATAGAGGCACCACAACTTAGGAAGCACAATCAAAATAACACAAGCACACTCTCTGCCCTTGTTTAGAACATCATGCTAGCTCAAGGATGTAGAATTTGCTAGAGAAATCTCATAGCAGTAGTAGCCTTGAAGAGCTTTAACTCATAAATGGAACAAGAGCACAATAGGCTGCCCTCATGCTAAATTTCAGTAGCAAACTATAACCGTTTCAAAATCAACACTTTAGCCCAAAAATCAAGCTCATTCCAGTGAGTTACACCCCAAAATCAAAGTTTTAATCGCACATAGCTACTGCCTCAGTTTAATCAAAAGGGCTAAGGAATGAAAGGGGTAATAGAACTTAGCTTTTAGAGAGATTGTCCGGCGATGGTGCGACGGGAGGCGGAGAGTTTCTCCGTGACGCCGACGGAAGGCGGCGGCACGAGTCGCCGGTGGCGCCGGCAGCAGAGCGTCGGCGGTTGACTTCGCGTCGGTGACAGTCGGCGTAAGAGAAGGGCGATGCCTCCTCCCTGTCGGCGGCTCCGCTAGTCAAGAATGAAGCGGTGGCGGAGCTGGTCTTCAAGGCGGGTCAAGCCGCGTCTACCACAGCCGGAGACGTCGGCGACGGCGCTAAATCGCCAAGAAATTGGAGCAGAGACGACGGTGGAGTGCTCCGCCGCCTCCTTCTTCAAAGCTAGGGTTTTGAAATTGGGGATTTTGTTCTAAGATGAGTTTGAGACCGAGGGTTTGTGAGGGAGGGGCATCAGAATCTCCGGCGACGCAAGGGAAGCGCCGACCGGAGCTCCTAGCGACGGGCGACGAGGAGGCGCCGCCTCCTTCTTCCGCTTAGGGTTTCGGTCGAGAGAGTGAAGAAATGAGAGAGAGATGTCGATGGGTTATGGTTAAAGATTGGGCCTCCCCTACTTCTCTCATCTTTTCCTTGTTTTGGGCCTCTCTAGTAATAGATTGGGCCACCAATTAATTAAAGTATGGACTAAGAATTTATTTAAATCATGGGCCTTTATATGTTATGGATTAATTAATAGTCCGCTAATTATTTCCACGAAGATAAGTCTAATTTTTCCGGACCTTAGCTTAAGTGCTCGGATGATTAATTTTAAGAAATTATAATACGCTAACGATGAATAGACCTCGAGCCTAATTTTTAGTACTTAAATAAATGGCTTAGGAGGTAGCACCCTCTAGTAAAGCGAATAAATTTCTCAAATTTAATTAAATCTGCTGATTTAATTAATAATCAAGAATTCTAGAACTCTTCTAGAAATTTTAAAGGAAGAATAAAATGATCATCGCACTTAGGATGCATTCATGTCTAAGCTTAATGGATATCTCAAAAATCTAATTAAGTATCTTTTATTTCCTAAAGGGACGTCTTCGAACGTCATCTAAGACCGAGTTAAGGAAATTCCGGAAGGAGCGTTAGCTTTTGAGGTGGGCATTCTTTCAAAACGTGATTTCAGTATGAAAATGTGATTCTTTGCTCAAGTATATTGTCATGCCATGTTTTGTTTTATGATTACCTATCTGCTTGGCTATGCCAATTCAAGTTAAATCGAATTCGGGTTCCAGTAGGGCCGCAAACCCTACTCGGACTAGTGTACACATGAGGGGACCGTGAGCTAACAAAAGGGGTTGGCCGGTCCAGTGACCGTCGTGGAATGTGGCCACATTCCCGGTTCACACAAGGTTCAGATATGGTATATCTATGTTACGTGATTGCGCAATCAAATCTTTACTAAAGGAAAAGTATTTTAGTGACTCGGGTCTTTTAAGTAAAACCCCATGATCACTCAACTGTGGCATTGACAATTAAATATAGAACTATTTTTGGCAATGTGCCCACTGAGTATACCAAATACTCAGCCCTGCATGTTATTTTCGAATGTGCAGGTTGAACGTGGACGAGCAGGCGAAGGTGTTGGGACAAGCATATTAAATAAGTAGTTCGGTAGCCCAAAGTAGCATGTCTTCATACGTGCTATTTTGTCTTGGACTCTTCCGCTGCAAGACCTAGAATTATGTACTAGCAAGCTTTGAACTTAGTCTTGTTACTCTGATCACGTTTCGACTATGTACCCATATGCCTTTGATACTGTTGATTTAAGTGATTTCATCCTTTCTATGTTGTCCCTTGATTATTGAGAATTGTTTAGTCGCGAAATAGCTACGCTCACTAGCACTAGGGAGTTGTGGTCGTGACATTCAAAGTGATTTTTTATAATAAATTTTATACGAAAAAACCCTTAAATATTTGAAGTACTCAAACTTTTAATGGATATTGTAGTAGTACTATTTTAAGTTTGTAATTGTTTGTATAATAAAGTCTGATTTTTTTGTAGTATAAAATGTCAACTTCTGATGGGGAATCTTCTTCAAGCCCTACCTTTGATGAGCAGCCAAAGATCTGCGTTCGTGTGAACAGGAATTTCAATTTAAATACATTAGTAAGATCTTAAAATTAGGATTCCATTATCTGATTATAATGCCATTTATCAAAATATTGTTTATTGAAATAATTATTTGATATTATTTTTTTTATTTTAATAGGTACTGCCTCCTAATTTTCTAAGAAGTGATTCGTGTTTAATACCTAGAGAGTGTAAAATAATGATGTTTTCCACTCAATTTCAATGGAAAGTTGAAGTTTATTTTCGTCACAGATGTTATTATTTGTTATATGGATGGAAGAATTTTATTACTGAGAATAACGTTGTAGTGGATGACACAATAACTTTGGAGTACAAAGGTGGTGGGTTGTTCATGGCTGATATCTACGCGAGTTATGGCTTGATCAAACCTGCACCAAGATTACCAAGTAATTATTTTAACTACATATAAGTTGATTTCAATTTAAATATGTATAATGTTTAATTATATTTAATAATTGAATCTTATTGTTGTAATTTTAGGTATTTTACAAAGTTCAGCATTCCTTCAAAGCAGTTTGCATGGACCTTCTTTTAGTGTAGTCATACAAGAAGAAAAACGTTATGAATTGGTAATTTTTGATGTTGTATGATACTTTTTATTACTATAATATATTACTCTTTATTAGTAATAATATTATTTATGAGTAAGGTATGTTTCTAATAGTTTATTAATAATATATTTCGTTTTATATATTTGTTTATCAAAAATATGTTTTTTATCAAACTAAACCTTTTAGATTAACATATTTTGATTGTTTTAATTATTTTATGTATGATTAAAAATTTTAATTTAAATATGATATCGATATTTTTTTTTCAAATGTAGGAACTACCATTTTCATTTTGGAGACAACATCTACCTGAAAGGGAATTTCATCAAGTTGTTCTTACGTGTGAATGGCGATATTTTTATATGAAAGTAGCACAATGTGATGATGATTTGATAATTTTGCATAGTGGTTGGAGAATTTTCTATGATGAAAATGGTTTGGAAATTGGGAGCATAGTTACTTATATGCTCTTACCAGATCCATACATCACTTTCAAGGTTACTATTGAACCATGATATTTCAAACTTTGATGATGTACATTATTTTCATTGTTTGTGTAATTTTTGTTTGTTATAATTATAAGATGTTTGTGTTTAATAGTATGAGTGTTTAACTAATTATTAATTATTTCGTATGATTATATGTTTAGCTCTATGGTTTTGAGATGTTGTAGATGTTGGATTATCATTGTGGTCTAAGATGGAAGTTTTGGCGTTGTAGCTCATATAGTATGTTTATATGTATAAAAAGTTATAACAGATTCGGTGATACTACATTGATGTTAGTCATTTATACTCTAATATTTATCGTAGTGATTGAATCCATGATATATTGTATTCTTTTATGTGTGTATGTATGAGATATATTTTGGATTTTAGAGTTTCAATGTAAAAGAAGAATTGTCAATTGGTGGTAGTGTAATTATGAATTTAAAAAGTTTTTGTCATTAAGATTTGTCGATTCGTTTTAGATTTTGTTATGTTTTCAATGTAGTTCAGTTGTTTTGTTTTGTGTATGTTGTATATATTTGTATGCATTGTATGTTATTTATATTTATATTTACATTTAATTTATATATTTTGAATAATTGGATGAATAGTAGTAGTAGTATTAAGTGTATACTTTACTTACAACAATTTTGAAGTAATTTCGACGAATTTAATATTATACTAGCTATCATATTTTAATTTTAACAAGATATTTATGTTTAACCATATGAAAATAGTAACTAATACAAGAAAGTAATATCATATATAATAGTCAAATAAGGTATGTTGTATAGTAGTGTATTGATAGTAATAAATATAAAAGCATAAATCTACTTTATTAGTTAAAACTTAATAACGAGGGATGGTGCATAAATATTGGTTAAATAAGCGACTTCCTCCTAAATTCCTCCTTAAAACCGAGAATATAGGGTGTAGGTTATCTCTATACCATTACCATTTGATAAATATTTCTATATCACTATATTATTGAAATTTAACAAATATTTTTTGCATTTATATGTAATTTGCAAGATATGTATTTACCCCAGTTTCTGCACTATTATTTATTTAGTTTAACATAATTCATGATATATTTATGTAATTTAGATGTTTATATTCGTAGTAAATTTTGTGTCATTGATAATTGCACCATAAATATAATACA
Source organism: Salvia hispanica (assembly GCF_023119035.1). Taxonomy (NCBI): domain Eukaryota; kingdom Viridiplantae; phylum Streptophyta; class Magnoliopsida; order Lamiales; family Lamiaceae; genus Salvia; species Salvia hispanica. The sequence continues at coordinate 46,254,334 of NC_062968.1, forward strand.
AAATAGATGCTAATTGATGAGTGCATACTACATATTGTCTACTACTGATAGAGTACTTAAAACATAATCAATTAAAAATACATATTGTTTGTTCCACAAATTACAGTTTTTGAAATCCGCTTACTTGATCAGCAATTCTCCAAAACATTGTATTTTGTCACCGTCATCACTGCAAAAGATATAGTGATAGTCTTCAAAACATTCTATTTATGATATCGATAATGAGCTTAATTATAAAATGGAGTTAGTAAGGTATGTTTTCCTCCTACTAATGTTGTTATTAAATATTTATTTAATACTACTATAAAAAATTACAATCTTAAACATTGTATTTTGTCATGATTAATGGGGATTGCTGCATAACATATAGTGCAAGATTATTTTTTTTATTTATCAATCAAAGAAATATCATGTATTGAGTTAAAACATGAATTATAGACTATTTATTTTTACCTCAGCCATAGTAACTTTGAACTTGATGGTAGGGGTATTCCTTATCAACTGAAAATTCAATTTCATTCCAGTGTGGAATGAGTTTTCATGGAAGAAATTTGACCATCCTGTTGAGACTGTCACTCTATCTTTAGTGCTCTTCAAGTATGTTTGCCACTTTCTCTCTTGGAATTCAAAGATTGCGACTTCAACGTCTTTGTTCATCACATGTGTCCTCCAGAATTGAATTGGTATGTGCTATAATGTTGATTACATTAATTTATCAATTTCAATTGTTCAATTTATAAATCAATAAACTCAATGATTATTAAATATATTTATGAAATAAAAATATAAATTCTTACCAATTTTTTGTGATTTGATGTTGCCATGGTTGATTTGAAAGAAGGTGAAACAATGAGTTCTGAAGATGATGGTCTGTCGATCATGACAATAGCTCCTTCTATAAAGTAATGATTAAAACATGGAATATTAAAATTTATATCAACAAAGTTGAATTTATTGTAATTTCTTACCCCATTCTGGTTGATATTCTTTAGCACATTGCGTAGTGCCATCATATATTTCCACATAGAAGCAATTGGGTGAAATCAGATCAAAAGTCAAGATATCTCCAGCTCTCAAGTGGTTATCTTTGTGGAATTTCTGCCATCTATTGTCCAAGCACATTTTTCTGTTTGGAAGTTGTTTGATTGTTGCTATCCAGTAGTTATTAAACCTGTTTTCAAGCTCGCACGTTGGGCCTATCTCAACTTGATATTTCTCTTGAAATTTTTCTGGAAAGATCTGTTGTAGGGAGTATTATTTAACATAAATGTAATTGTCTTTTTGAATTTTGATGATACAAGGAATGTTATTTCAAAAAAAAAGAAGCTAAAAGTAATAAATAAATTTCAATACATACCATTTGTGATTGTTCATCGGATGAAATTATCGTAGTGAATCTTGCAATGTTATCTTCCGAGTATCTCTCCTCTGGTTGCATAGACATTTTTTGACCACTTGAACATTTGAAATTTACAAAGAGAATATGGAAGATGGAAATGGTTTTAGGTGTGAGAGAATATTTACAAGAGTAATTGTGGAAGATGAAAATGGTTGTTGCCTTTATTGAATGTTAGGTGAGACGTATTTTAATATATTGTACTCCACATACGTATTCTCTTTCTATTGACAATTTAGTAATTAAATAATATTATAATTAGATGATTATGTAATTTGCTAATACGATAATTAGATGAATACGTAACTAATTAATACTATTATAAATAGATGAAAAGTTATTAACTATTACTTGTGCATCGTTCAAGTATAATGTTGCATTTGATGTTGTTGTGATTTTTGTTTTCTATGTTTTGCCGAATTTATCTCCTAATTTGCATGTTGTTTTATAATTTTTCGCAATAATTTTTTAGGGTTTGTTGGAAAGATTCGTTTATCAATTAACATAGAAAAAATTGTAGTTTGTGTTTGCAAATTATATAATAATATGATTTTGTATTTTTAATATTATAACTGGTAGTATTAATATGAAGTACAGTATGTATAAATATAAATTATTGTACAAAATCATATGAATATCGCGTGTTTTTCTATTGACATTGGTGGTATGATTTATTTTTAGTATTTCTGTATATATTTTGTTTTAGAGTACTGAAGATTGTGAATAATTTAAGGTTTATATTAAGTTTCTTAGAAATAAATTTTTGTCATTATTATAAAGAGTGAATGTTGTATTTGTAGAGGGATTTTGTTTTTCTTATTGATTTATAAGAAAATATCTATTCATAAATATTGTATTCTCAAATATTGTACGTTGTATATAAAAGATTTGGCACGGAATGTCGTCAGCAGCGCAACGCGCTGGGGATTTACTAGTTTAACAATAAAATGTTAGTAGAATTGGTTGGTAGAATGTGTGGTCTACTTACCATTTATGGTAAAAGTGAAAAATTATCTTTATTGTAGGACGGATCGAAATGACAAAATGTGATACTTAATATGGGATGAAGACAGTAATACTCTCTCCATCCCACTTTAGCAGTCCTAGTCTATTTAATTCATCCCGCATTAAGAGTCTCAGTTAGAATCTTCCATAAATAGTAAGGGTCTCACATTCCACTAATATTTTACTCCCTCCGTCCCATAATAATCGTCACTTTTTTCCATTTCGGTCTTTCCCACATTAATTGTCACACTTCATTTTCACCATAAATGGTAAGTAAGTCTCATATTCCACTAATTCACTTTACTCATATTTTATTATAAATCAATATAAAAAAGTGGATATCACATTTCACTAATTTTTCCAACCAACTTTTTACATTTCTTAAACCCGTGTCCACAATAAGAGTGACAATTATTTTGGGACGAAGGGAGTATTGTAGAACTAATAGTAAATAAAAATGAGTTTCACATTCTTTTTTCACCAATTTTTTCTTTACATTTCTTAAAACTCGCACAAAATTTAATGGGACTGCTAAAGTGAGACTGTGGGTCGGAGGGGATACTAGGATACGAAGGATATTCCCCAACATATGCTCGTATCGGATGCAGTAATAAATGTGGATTTTATAGTCTGAAAATTTTCTGCGATTTTTTGAATCATCAATCTGCCTGTAATAATAGCTTCCTAATAGAAATACGATAGTAAAATTTTAATTTAGAAAAAAACTTGACAGTCTTATTTTGTCACTAATTCACGAGAAAGTTATTATACCAATGGATTATTCGACGTTCCCGGCAGAAATTTTGAACCTCTTATTCACATATTGTGTAGTGATATTGTTATTATTTTCATTTTACACATCATGTTGCATTCATAATGTTTAAAAAAATCGATAATATTTTATGAATAATCAGTGGTTTTACCTATAATTATGATAATATAAAATAATAAATGTGAAAATGGGGTACCTATTTTCCAATCTACCCATCGTTGACAATTGACAAATACACAGTGCGTGAACTAGGCATGCGTGATTAAAAAGCGGCGAGACATCGTTGCCGCATTTGGTTGGAATGAAAAAGATACGTGGTTGCTCTTTTGTGCAGCCAATTGAATAATGTTATAATGCCATTCGCTTTTCCTTCACACGTGCTTGATATTTGCTTAACTTCGCCAATGTGATGCATTCAAATACTCCGTAAAATTCTATGTTCAGAAATATTGATAAGGCTCTATGGATAAGCTACTTAAGTATTGTTTAAGTGATTATGTTGTGCTAATTATTTTTTTATTATAAAAATAGGCCTTTGATTTAGCAGTTAGATTACTATTTTTGTGGTTGGTCTACATATGACTATGCCAATTCTTATATGAAATTAATCAATCGATAAGTATATAAACTAAACTATTGAAGCCAAGGCCTGAAAACCGGGCCATCGAATCCTAAGAAATTAAATAGCAAAACACATTTAAATAACTTAAGAAGAATATTTAATTATATGGAAAAATTCTTTTTACTCGTTATTTTATTGTTTATGGATTTTTAACTACCACCATCCAAAAAGATGCTAATGATTTCGCTCATTGACTGCGTGAATTCACCAAACTACTGTTTTGAACGCGTTTTGAAGTGCAGCCATTTCTTTACAAATGCATTTCTTTACTTTTTGTTGTTGTGGCCAAAATATGTCGACTTACACGATGTTCATGAAATTCACCAAAATTAACATATACGACCTGGTGCTTAGCACATTATAGAGTAAAGGTTATTTGTAGTCCTAAATATATGATAAATTTACGATTTTGATCTAGAATATTATCTTTTGAATTATTGCATCCCGAACAAATGAAAACGGTCCGAATTTGATCCATTTTTTACGGCGCCGTCAGAAATTTGACGGTCAACGCCAATTAACTCAACTTTGACTAGACTAACAATTTTAATACAATAACATATTCTAACTGTTTTCTACTTCCTCCGTCTCAAGGAAGATGACCCCTTCCTTGGGCGGCACGGGATTTTATGCAAATTTATTTTGTGTGTTGAGAGGAGAGAGTAAAGTAAGAGAGATGGAATAAAGTAGAGATAAATGTGTTTCCATTTTAAGCAATGAGTCATCTTAGTTGGGACAAACTAAAAAGGAAAGTGAGTCATCTTCGATGGGACGGAGGGAGTACTTTTTTTGTCCTAAACATATTGTCTTTGTTCATCTACTCCATCCATAGAAAACAGCCCCCAATCCACATAGGCGTTTGGCAGCGGACTGGGGAAGTGGGTGGCGGAGATATGCGAGCCGCAGAAGCAAACGCGGCTCTGGTTCAACACCTTCGCCACGGTCGAATATCTGTGGATTGGGGGCCGTTTTTCGGGGATGAAGGGGATGGTGATGGTGATGGTGGATGAACAAAGACAATATGTTTATGACCAAAAAGGTAGAATATGTTATTGTGTTAAAATTGTTAATCCAGTCAAAGTTGAGTTAATTTGGTTGACCATCAATTTTTTAACGGCACCGTCGAAAATGGATCAAATTCGGACAATTTTCACTTATTCGGGATGCAATAATTCAAAAAATAATGTTCTAAACCAAAATCCTAAAATTATCATATGTTTAGGACCACAAATGACATTTACTCATTATTATAATGATGTGCATTTGGTTAAAAAGAGTTAGTTTCATGTACGCACACATAGTAAGCTCAAACAGTACAAGGGAGGCATCGGCGGCGATGGAGGAGAGGGGAGAAGCGGAGAAGGATGGTCATGGTGTGTACACAAAATCTTTGAGCCTTGTCAAAAATAAGTAATAGTGCATCTATTATATTTAAAGAGTGATAAATTTATAATGATAGGCAGCTATTTGGATCCAATTTAACTAAGGAAATTATATTATGATGGAATAAATGACGAAAGTCAAAAGTAGCATATTCAATGAGACTACGAATAAATAATACAGTAATAATTATTGGAAAATAATAAAAGTAAAAAGAAGCATCACGCATCGTGCGCATGCCTCCAAATTCTACTCCTCACGTTGTCACATTTAGTGTATGCGTGTACCAAACGCACCATCTCCCCAAAAATGACTTCCATTTCTATTTCTAATTCTATTTTCCCTTTCTCTTGTTATGAAAGATTCATTATCTATAAAAACACAGAAATGTGTAATCTTTACGTTGCCACTTCTTATAAAACGAATACTACTAATAAACACAATTCATCAAAATGCCAGATCATCCTTGGGATTCCATTCCGCAATTCCGCCAACACCCATATACACTCATGTGTTTCTATTCTCTATTATTTCAGCGTTTATGCTTTTTTTTTCTTTTTCTTATATTTGTAAGTGTGCTTTCTGCCAACGTCGTGTAACTAAAAAGATTTTTCCTCATTTTTAAGTATGCGTATGATTTATGGTCGCACTCGCAGGTCGTATAACCAAAAGTCCAAAACCACGCCCTGATGATAAAAAAAATTACTAACATTTTCAGTATACATACTGTTTAACTTTAATTTATTACACATTTGTTTCCCAACAAACTCTCTAGCCTCCAAAATGATATTCATAAATGCGTTTTAAATAGTATGATTTCTATAGGTATGACGAAAGAAATTACACTCACTTGACTTTGTGGTCACAAAATTATTACTCCTATAGTAGTTAAGTATACGCCAATCTTACGTAGATTCATATTATGTGTATGTAAATATGATTAAATAGTTCGGTACAATTATTATTAAGTAAAATTTTGTTTCTATTTACAATTTACATAAAACTTAATTTAACTAACACTATTTATCATATCATAATCCAGATTAAATTGTGAGATTATTAGTTATGAAAGATGGCTATAACTAATTAACACATAATTATCCATATACGATTAAATTATAAGTTACATATTTCATCATGAGATATAATTTTTCAGACTGAATAACCTTTAAATTATATCTTTGATTCTCAAATTCTTATGGGAACAGAATCTTTCCCACCTTGTAAAAAAAATGGATCATGAATTATTAGCATTAAAAAAAATAGAGTTATTGGAATTTAGTCTCTATATAAACCCCTTTTTGATAAATATCTCTCCTCTCCACACAACACAACTCAACCAGCTGCCATGGCCTCTCTCCTCTTCCTCCTCCTCCTCGCCACTCCGGCATTGTCGCTCACCTGCAAAACTCAAACATTCTCCAAACACAACCTCACATTCGGCAACTGCACCGACCTCTCCACACTCGACGCCTCTCTCCACTGGAACTACGACGCGGCGGCCAAGCCCATGCCGACGCTCTCCATCGCCTTCACCGCCCCGCCCGCGAAGCCGGACGGCTGGGTGGCGTGGGCCCTCAACCCGAGCGCCACGGGCATGGTGGGCGCCCAGTCGCTGGTGGCCTTCGCCGCGCCCAACGGATCCACGCTGGTCAAAACCTACAACATCACCTCCTACGGCCCCATCTCCGAGTCCCCGATCTCCTACCACGTGCTCACCAAGAGCGCCGAGTCCTCCAAAGGCGCGATCACCATCTTCGCCACGCTGGCGCTGCCGGAGGGGAGCGCCAAGCTCAATCAGGTCTGGCAGGTCGGATCGGCGCTCGTCGACGGCGTGCCGGCCAAGCACGCATTTGCGCCCGATAATTTGGCCTCCAAGACCACTCTGCAGCTCGCGCCCGGCGGTGGTGCTCCGGCACCTGCGCCGGGTTTCGCGGCGGGGCCCGGCGGAGGGCAGAGCGGAAATGTAAACGGAGGCGAGAGCGCGTGGGGGAGTGGATTGGGGGTGTTTGGAATTTGTGTGATGCTTGGGGTTTCCATTTTTGGATTTTAGATGCCACATTGCTCACGGGAATGCTTAACACATTTTTATTTATTTTACTGTCTTGGTTTTTTTTTTTTAAGTTTTTGTAAACGACATCTTCAAATAAAAGTTTTGTTTTGTTTGGGAGTGCTACACATTAAATAATACAGTAATGTATCCTTTCCCTCATTTGATTTTAAAGTTTTGTAGGCGACAGTATTTTAAAAAATTAAAGTTCATTTTTGTGGGTGTGTATCATAATGTGGACTTGTTTATATCATTATTGCGGTGTATATTTATTTCCAGCTGGAATCGTGGATACCTAATTTGAAGAAAAATGACTATTTAAGTGTAGTAATTTTGAATATTTAAGGCTTAAGTTTTCGAATAACTAATATTGGGTAAAGTTGATTGTGCTTGCTTTTAGGTTTGCCTCATGCAAAAATAACCATCTTTTCTTCGTCTTTTTGTTAGGGAAAGCGTCAATTACCTTTTTAACATAGTTTGGCATCTTAATTACGTATTACTACTACAAACAAGATGATGCTTCGTGTTTCCCACTTTCTACCGTTCAATTAGCTAGCTGCATGACTAATCATTAATTAGGCTAGCTAATGTTGGATAAGATAAATTTGAATAGTGCCTATATAGCTTTCGGGTTTTTAAATGAATTTCTTTCCCTACTAGGTATACAGATTTAATCATTTAACCAGCTGATGTTATTACTTACTAGTGTTAATCCTTGTGGGATGCAAGATTCAATTTATTTTCATCATACTATCTTCATATTGTCATTTATTTAGTTAAAATAAGAAAAATGCCATTACATTGAGCGTAGTAACAATTAAAAAAATTTAAATAATACTGCCTTCGATCCCTATTAAATATCTCATATTTCCTTATTTAGAAGGTCCTAAATGTATCATTTCACTTTTACTAGTTTAGTTAATGGATATCACGCTAACTCATTCTACTCACAATTCTTTAAACTATATAAAAGTGATATTCATATTCCACTAACTTTTTCCACTCACTTTCCTTCACAAAGTCAAACAATTTTTTAAAACTTGCACCGGTCAAATACGAGACATTTAATAGAAACTAGAGAGAATATATAAATCTATTGAAAAAACTATAAATATAAAATTGAACATGTTTGAAATAAACAAATACGAACACAGGGGAGTGATCAATTGCTAACTCATCATTTAATTGTTAACTACAACTAATTTAAGGCCATAGGATTTTAGAATACGTGTGGTCTACAATTTGCCACGTGTAATTTTCGTTTTTATTAATAAAATCAAAAAAGATAAAAAAGAAACGCCAAATTAGGGTTTTAGATGAAAATGTCAATATAGTGTTTCGGAAATATCAACACAATGCTTTGAGAATGTCAACACGATGTTTTAAGAATGTTAACCCATTGCTTATATTGACATTCTACATGTATTATATTGACATATTTTATATAGTATGTTGACATTTCTGCTTTACGAAAAAATTGAAAAAATTTCGATTTTTTTTTCAAATTTTGACATCGGAACATATGCATATATGATATCGTTGGAATCCTTATAAAATTATCTTTAATTTGATATATGTTATATGAATTTAAAGTTTTGGGATTTCTTTTAAAAGTTAGTTATAACTAAACATGTAGTTAATTGACATTAATACCCCTATTGATATTTTATGGAATTAATCCTATGGCTTTATTGACGTTTTTGTTGATCGTATTGATATTTCTTGGTTGATGATCTAAGCCCTTAATTTGAATATCTAATGACTATTATTTAATTGTAGTTAGCAATTAGGTATTGAGTTAGCAATATAACACTCTCCTACGAACACACATGTCAAATATACATTTTTTGGATCTCTACTACAAATAGAGCAGTCACATTTTAAAAGCAAAAAGTGCTATACCGAAACATAAATGTATCTTAAAAATCTATAAAATAAAAATAAATTACTAGTAATACTTATATCGGGAAATAAAAAATTGTAGGTGCCTAATAATATATACATAAAAATCTCTTCTCGACATAAAGTCGTTAAAAGCCGTCTTTAACAAATGGGTCGGTAAATGTTTCTTGGAATGTGATGTTATTAACTGAATCTATAATATAAGCATTCAACTTAAGGTCTTAAACTATGGAGTATAAGAAAATGATGAGAATTGAGAAGTAGTGGGAATTCGGGCCACTTAATATAAAGTAGACGAAAATAATTGTATTTTTTCACTCCACTGGATTGACAATTTCTCCATGATTAGTGCTTTCATGATTTGTCATATTCCTAATTGTCCAACAAAATATGTTAGAAGCCCACAACTATAGGAATTAAATTCCACGTCGTCGTGCCCCATTCCATATGCTATAATCTAATCTATATTGCTTTTACTGGAAAAAGTAGACAAAGACTTGCAACAAAAGTCTTTTAACCAGTATAAACGGACGAGTTACTATTTAAAAAAGATACTACTCCTAACAAACAATGCAATAATATTTTTTCTAAAAATTAATTCCGTTGCCGTTAATCGAATCCCACATACGAAAACTCTTATTATTCCTCTAACTATAATAATAATAATACTAATAATAATAACAACAATATATAAAGCGACAAAAGAAAATGATTAATATAATCAGGAGCATAAATTGATTGATAATTAATACTCCAGACAATATATAGAATGGGGCGCTCCTTACACTTTAAATTTCACACTTTAGTTTATTAATTACTACTAATTTATTTCTTTTGTTTTTATGTCGTAATGATATGCAAACATATAACACATGCAAAATGACTATGGCCGACCTTATGATTTCATGAGATCAATTAAAATTTTAAAATTTCTTTGATTTAATTTGTTACCGACTTGTATAAATCACAACACTTTTTCTATAAAAATATAGCAAATCACATTTCTTTTATATTTTTCTTTTTACAAAAAATAGAGTAATATCTTCAATTATCTTACTATAATTGTATTCTTAATTGTCGTGAACATCGTCCGACTTTCCCAAGAGTAGTTGGTTAAATTTTTGCCAACCGTGGCTGAATTTCGCCAAGATATAAGGCAGTTTCATCTCCATCAAATATGCTAATATATTATTAGTAAATGATCTAGTTTTCATCTCCATTAAATGAAATTAAATTTCGCCTTCTAAATTTGGAGGAATAATGAAATTTGAACTCCTCCATAATATTTTTACACACAAAAGTCATATTAATACTAATATTATAGTATATCCTATTTATTAAATCTAATTTGAAAATGAAAAAAAATGTTACTCTATTTCTATTTTTTTGACTAGGTGAAATTTGCGTTGATTTTCGTAAGTTGTAGCGAGTCAACTGCCATAAATTAAGGTCCACATGACCTGCAATTCAATGCCGTTGAAAATATGATTATATTGACTTACTTCCACTTGAAATCCGCTTAAAACACGTCTTCCTTCTGATTTTATAACACAGCGCATAAATAACGGATTAATCACCAACTTATTTCATTAAATTCAAACAAAACATCTAAGTAAATCATAAGGTATGTATTTTCACGTCCATCTCCAACACTTTTTAGACTAATTCAAAAGGTTGATATGATATAAATTAAATTTGGTAGTGGGGTGCAAAATGATATGGTGTGATGATATAATGATGTCTAAAACCTAATTATGAATATTTCAAAGTAGAAAAAGGGAATTAGGCCCATTATAAAAATTTCGTCACGGCTGCATCATGATTACATCCAAATAATTGCAACGCCATCAATATCATATTATGTCGACGTGGACTTTAATTAGAGTCTTTGTCTCAATTCATAAATATATTCATCAACGGCCAAAGATGAGCGGGAAATATGTTCAAGATTCTTCAATAAATTTCTAATTTATTCGAATCACATGGTGTTACAGTCATTAAATAGAATAAATCATCTTTAGTGCATCCAAGATTAAGGTGGGTAAGTAAGAAAAAATTGAATAAAAATCCTAGGCGTTGAGCCGTTGACCGTTTCAACTTTGAAGTATCAATGCCATCAGCCCCACCAAGATAGTTTATTTAACTTTTATTTAAAATATTAGACTTAATTTAATACTCACTTGATGTGAAGCCGAATAAACCGTATTCATAAGCATAATAGTATAACTTTTAGAATTCCTTCCATAAAATAGAATAAAAAACATATGTCGGAAAATAAAATTTAAGACATGGCGTGATATTCATTTATTCTTTCTTTTTCTAAAGATCCCCTTTTTCTTTGTTGAAATATTTGAATTATAAAGTGAGTAACACACTTACACAAGACACCAAATCTTGATTTAAGTTTTACCGGATTCTCAACCTCGCCTTTTTGGATTTCTTCTCTAAAAAGGTAGTAGGGGTAATATTTTCTTTTATTTAGTAACTACTAGCTCCCTAATCCTTCGAAAGTCGTTCGGAATAATTATATTTAAAATAAAGATAATTCTAACTTGAAAAATTAACTGTTTTAGCTATTATATTATTATATATATTTACAATGACTTATTAATTTACTAAGGATTTTATATAAATATAGTAATAATTGGGTGGGAAACAAATTATTTTTTCCACATAAATATGAAAATATTATGTTATCAATTAATTGATTGCCAAATTATTATATCTACGAAATGCTATTATGGTTATGCCATGTCGAATTGTGTAATAGCTGACGTTAAATTTACGAAATTACATATTTGTAGGTGCAATTTCGAAATAATAGTAATATCTTGTGTAAGTAATAATAGTAATATCTTGGACTCCCTTTCCCATTTAGGTATTAATTTCGCTAGTACCGATTCAATATGTGACAACTGATGTAGCACTACTATATTCGTGGTGAACACAAGATTATTTTCAAAATCTCAATCGAATATATTCTACGAAAGTTGTCTAATTTTATGACTTGTAGCTTAACATGGGACCTACTTTGAGTTCAGACAACATAAAAATCCTAGTCACGTAACAATAATTTCTGTGTGTTTAAAATGTTTGAAAATACATGTAACTGTCGTTTTAAATCTTAACTCGAAAAAAGAAAAGATGGAATAATCAAAATGTGAACAAGAAAGGCAAAATGAAGAATCGAAATGTGAACAAGAAAGGCGTGAGCATAGAGTGAAAGTGAAAGCAGTTAGTGCTGAGCAAAGAAAAGAGATGATAATAATGATAGTAATGTGTATGGGACCAAACACCTCAAATCACACTCTTTAACTTTATGCCCATACAAGTAAACTTTTGACAGTAGAAGTTAAACCAATTAGATCATGACACCTCTAACGGGGCGACACACACTTATGTGTCATGCTAGTGAAATAACATACTCCCTCTGTCTCACTAGTAGAATTGTTTCATTTTGACCACTCGTTTTAAAAAATGATAAAGAGAGTAAAGTAAAATAGATAATAATATACATAAAAGTCTCTCTTCATTATTATTTCACTTAGTTTACTCTATCCCCATTTTAACTATTTATTAGTAGTATCATTTTTTCAAAACGAGTACTCAAAACGAACGAAGGTTTCCCATGTTCAACCAATTTATAATAGGTTCTATGAATTTAGTTTGTATGTATTGATGAAGTAAAACATGAGATTAGAAGGGTCGATAAAAAAAGAATCAAAAGGAGATGAGTCCTAGATCAATGCATCCCATGTGCAAGTCTTGCAAGTAAGAATCATGTGCCATTTTTGATGATCAATGAAGCATTATTCTAATTGAGGGATCACATGTTATAGATGCAACAAAAACAACTTAGATACTTGTAATAATACTGTATAAAACAGGGGAGGAGACAAAAGAAAATAGCAAAAATAATGGTTTTTTCCAGCCTGTATCTATAGGTTGTATGCCAGACTAACTACACAAACTATTGTACAAGAGAAAATGGCACAATCTCAACCAAGCAAGTGAATCTAAGAGGGAGAAAAATAGACATGTGATCAAACTAGGTATAGATAGGGAACAAAATGGCACAAAATAATCATGGAGCTAGAGGTTCTTGCCTACTGTGTCCGTTATTGTAGCCTTCATACGGTTTGGTAGATGTGTCGCCCTTTTTCCTCTTTAACACGACGACCCAAGTGAAGGCCTCCAGCAACAAGGCAATGCCTCCAAGAAGCGCGATCGCAATAATGTATGCACGCTTCCACTTGGTGTCAGGCTGCAATATGTCGAGACCTTTGAACACGTTGATGATGCCAAGAACAGCAACTGAATATCCTACTCCGTGATGATAAACATTCCAGTAGATGCGAAATTTATGGTCCTTCTTGGGCCTCAAAAGCAATGCAAATACCTACATAATGCGAAACGAGCAAACACCGCACACGCAAAGCTCAGTCATCAACACGAAAGATACAGTTCAAACGCACACATCAATCGCAAATCAAGACTAGCCACAGACTCATTCTAGATAAACTATGCTTTCCCTAAATCAAAAAAACACAGATAACAACAAAAATCTGCGCCATTAAGAAGATGAGAGTCGCACAATCTGGCATGAAAAAAAAAACCTGCAGAGTGGCAAAGACGAAGAGTGTGATCCCAATGTTGCGATGAACTGAATAAGTAATGGACTTTGACTCGCTCCCGAGTTTAAGGCCAGTTCCCCAACCAGCAACTCCGATGGCGTAGGCAGAGACCTGGCACGAGACGTGCAGGTAAAACCACGCGGGATCAGCCGATGGAAACACCTTCATGTATCGAGCAATGATGATCCCAGTAGGGAACATAATCCCCCAGCTCACCACATTCAGAACTCCATGAATCTGATTCCATTGTTATACACAAGTTAGTCCTCTTCATCTACAACATTTCCCCCAAATTACTTTAACCTAATTTTTCAATTCCATCACCCCCAAAGTAACGAAATTCCAAATCAAACATATAATAACTACTTCTATAGTTGTATATCTATTTCTGGCAAATCATAATGCAGAATTCATAAAATCGAGAAAGGAAATTACAAACAGAAATCCGATAATCAGAAAGTAGAAACTCACATTCCTCTTCTTCAATCTGGAATTTCCCTCGGTGGAAGCGGTGGTCTGGCCTTTGAGCAAATCAAGGCTGCCTTTCGAGTTCAAATTGGCGGGCTGAAAGTCGTGCTTGTCGGGAACTCCGGCGGTGACGGAGGGCCCCACCTGCCAGACGTGGTTGAGAACCGTCTTCCCCTTCTCCGGCAGCACGAGGGTGGCGAAGAGGGTGATCGCGCCGGCGGAGGATTCAGCAGAGGAGTCCTTGACGTCGAACCAGACCTTGGACTCCTCCCTGAGGGGGGCGTAGGAGGTGATGTTGTAGGTTTTGACGGCCATCTTGCCGTCGGGCTGCTTGAAGGCGAGGAGGGCCTGGGAGCCGGCCATGCCGGTGGAGGAGGGGTTGAGGGCCCAGGAGACCCAGCCGTCGGGCTTGGAAGGGGAGGCAATGAAGGCGATGGAGAGGGTGGATTGGGGCTCGTCGAAGTCCCAGTGGAGGAAGGAGTTGAGGGAGGGGAGGTCGTTGCAGAAGGTGTAGCGCTTGTTGTTGTTGAAGGACTGTCTGGTACACATGGCGGACTGTGATTGGGAGGGTGGGATTAGGGAGGCTGCCAAGAGGACGCCGAGGATTAGGAGGGGTGGTGGAGGCGGCGACGCCATTAGTGGATCTCACTCGCAGAGGTGAAAAAAAGGTGATTATAGAGAGAGAAGAAGAAGCTTGTGTTTATATTTGTGGTGGTGGAGGCCATATTTTTATTTTATTATTTTTCAAAACCAATTCCAACACTACAATCTTTTATGTTTTTTTTTTCTTTTAGTAAAAATATAGCAGTAAAAACGTCAAATCAAATGCATGTGTTTTTTTATGATATTACAATATGATTATTAATAAAGCTTTTAATAATAGATTGACAAAAGCAAATATTTGAACGGCTAATTGTCACTCTCTGTTTATATACTCTATTTATTTATTTATTTTGAACTGGGTACACATATTTTTGATTATGAAGTTTCGTCCCACTTTTAAAAAAAAATCCGTAAACTTTCCTAAATAAGAGGCAGATATTCGCCTATATATTAGCCGTTACATAAGTCTCAGGGACCACTCTGTCTAGTCTAGTTTATCAGTTATTGTCTACTTTTATTTACCAATCAAGTCATAGGTTTATTAAGTCTCAACCATATGTAAATAACTTAATTTTTGAACCAGCAATTTTACCATATTAGAAACTGTGACACAGAGCATTTAAATATATACCGGTGAATAATTGCAACAAAAATAGAAGAAATAAACAGAATAGTAACCCATCTTCTATGAGGGGATACAGAATGAGATTCGCACATGCCGTTTTTTGTTGTGTAGTTCCAACATGCAATAATACTGACAATTCATCATATTACTAATTCCAACAAGCAATACTATTGACAATTCATCATTGCAGCAAAAAAGGTGATTTCGCGGCCCCACAATCTGGTCCAACATCATGCGAGGGAGTTCAATCAGGACACGCAATAGTCCATTAAGGGGAGGCCTAATCCACGGGCTGCCAGAAGCCATCTCCCAAGGCCTCACACTTTGCTTGAGAGATTGAAGCAACTACACGTAGGATTTGAACCCAGGCTCATTGCAGCAAGATCTGTTCCTCGTTGCCAACTGCACTGCCCTTGCGGGTAGTGCCGGATCCAGGATTCATAAACGGAGGAGGCGAAATATATATTAGTAGGTTGGTTTAGGGCGAAAATGACAATTTTTTTCGATTTTCGGAGCGACGTTAGTGTATACGGAGGGGGCGGATATGATAATTTTACGTCCGGATAAGAAGAAATTAGTTGCACGGAGCCTCCTAGATCCGCCAGTGCGGCTGCGGGCAAACTGACAATTCATCATATTACTAAGTTATGATAACAAAAGGAGTATTTATCAAGATAACTTGTAGGTCGTAGATAGAGAGAGAGAATGCAAGAAAATGAACTTTAATTAAGGCAGTACACTTCATTTCCATGTTAGGAAATCATTGTTGAAAATATGAGGTTTTATAATAATGCAAAAGGTAACTCAAGAAGAAGATATAATGAAGAAAAAGATTGTATTCATTTACGCCGCTGTGCTGTTTGGACAAGTAAACCCCGTTGGCCAACAGGTCCACCTTGTAGGAGTCCGAATTTAGGATCTTCCGGCTGACCTTGTCATAAATCTCAAATTGGTAGAGTCAAGGGCACAGGTCTCCCTTCTTCTTCGGCAAGGCTGTTCCCCACTAGGCACTAGCATCCTTGTGTCGGCACTGAGCTGCACATCGTTGCACAAAAGGTCGAACAACAAATAAATGATCGCATACAGGCATTAATTTGAGAATTCTTCCTCTAATTTAGATAGAATTATGTCATTTGTGTAACTGATCATATGGGACTAGTGTGGTGCAAACCAAGCTATGTTGTTGCTGTAACAATAGAATCTAGAATCAAGTTTCCTAGTACTTGATTCTTAAGCCTGCAGAAGGCAATGAATCGTCACAAAATTCATATATGCTCTTTACAAGCTGAAGAGGCTTATCCTCCTTCAACTTTTCTTCATATAGGAGTATTAAAAGATTACGAATTGTCCACAATTTTTTTGGTAATTGATTCTCTATCAATACGTACACGTATCATTAAGCACCATTGCTTAAAGATATGCAACTTCTTAAATAAGTTGAAGGTAGCAATCAGAGGACAAAATTCAGCAATGAGTAGTACTGGTACATCTCCACCTAAATTATACATAAGCCAAGTTTGAATTGTATTCCTAGTGTGTATCTTGATCAAATTCAGACGTTAATGTCGTTTATATCCACCAACCACACACTAGTCCAGTTGAAAATCAAGTCCTCTATCATAACTTAACATTTAGGTAGGTGAATAAATTCTTCCAACAACAATGTAACAGATCAGGAATACACATTGTCTTCATATCATCGTGCTACTAAATCAGGAATTTATTTCGTTCTTGGGCATAACGCATCACACAATCAACCTATATATGATTGGTCAAGAACCACCTTTGCTAACTGCATTTCAATTCCATCTTATTACTATTTCATTGTGATCATTATAAAATGATAGCAGTACTATTACTGAACATATTTTACTACTATTTCCTTTCTGGAATTAAGAAGTGTGAGCATAAATCTAAGAAACAAAGGAGAAGGAGATAGTAATAAGATGGAAGTGAAATGCAGCTGTAGTTCCCAATTTTCTTCTTCCAAAATGGTGATCAAAGGAAAAAAATTGATTTATTATATTTTTTACAATACACTGCCGAAAACAGAATCAATAATAAGAATTTAAAATCAATTCGAGCAAAATTAGGAGTACGAGCTAATTTTGGAAATTTCTTTCTCTTGACGAGACTTATAATCTACTAAAACTTTATTTTTTTTTCTATTAGTCTCTTACTTTATCAATTATACTTATAATCTACTAAAACTTTATTTTTTTTTCTATTAGTCTCTTACTTTATCAATTATATTTAAAAACTCATTTCAACCGAACATTCATATTTTATATGGAAGAAGTTTTATTAGTAGCATTTTGACCATACGAGTATCGACAAAAACCTAATTGATAGCACGTCCGCTTATTCAAGGATTTTTTTAAGTGTACATCTTCTCACATCGCCGCCGCCTCACTAGTCACCGCTACTGCCCATCCCATCCTCAGGAGCTTAAAATTTGTAATGCGGCTGAGCTCCCACCGTCCAAGTCTTACTCATTGCGGGAGAATTACATGATTTAGCATACCCACACGCTCTTCTCCGTCCCCTCTCTCAATTCGTCGAGTTTTCGTGCAATGGCGTCGTTCATCGGATGTTGCTCTCTCAAATCTACTCATCGAGGTGAATTGCTATCCATTTTTATAGACATCACACTTTAATTGTTATCTTTCTCTAGTCGGAATCCGCTTGTAAATGTAACGCATCTTTTGATTATTCTCTTATATTTTTTATGTAGAAAAGTACTCATTTGGATATGGAGGTAGTTGATGCAGTTTTATTGTATTTTTAAAAAAATTTAGGGGAATGCAGTATATTAGATTTAGGCACAATTTGACAGTATCAGTTTGAAGAATGATTGATGTTCTTCATGTTTTTTTTTTTTCAAATAATGATCAAATTTATTTGACTACTGATGCCAGTTTTCACTGCTATGGTGCAGGTGTGGTTCCAAATTGGAGATCACCTAGAGCAGCCGTAGTTCCCAATTTTCACCTCCCAATGCGTAGTAACGAAGTTAAAAACAGGTAATTGCGCCATCCATTTGATCATAGCAACTGGTTTTGTACTCTTGATTGCCTGCTTACCGTAGTTTCAGACTTTCAGTAAAAGAGTATCATGTTTGATAGAGGATTATGTTTTAGTGGTGGTGAGAATGAGCTTTGCAAATCAATAAAATTGTTGTGATCATGATAATAGTGAAAACCAGTGTTCACTTTTCAATTTGTCATTAATGTTTCCTACACATATCTAGTAGTAGTATAAAAAAAAGTTTGAATAATTATGGTTAATAGTTGAGTATGCAAAAGCTTATGTTAGTTGGATTTCTCTTATTTTCTCAGCTCATGCCCTTGTTATGTCCTTGTGCTTATTGATAGTAGCAAGTGTATACTATGTTCTCATTAGCCAGTATATATTGAATACAAAAAGTGGTGTTGTCATAGGAAAAATTGATTTCTTTTGACGCGTAACATGATGTGCACTTGAAATGACAATCTTCAAAATTTCGTCAGAGATGTATCTCTAGAAAGGTCAAGTTTGCAACTCGGTGCTATGAGGGATTCAAGAATATATGCAAAGGAAATATGGTGCTCCCATCTGTGTTATTTCATGTCCAAAGAAACCAGCATGTGTAATGTGAAACTCCTGTCTGCAGGACTAATGTCGATGACATAAAATCGCTGAGATTGATTACAGCAATCAAGACACCTTATCTCCCAGATGGCAGATTCGACTTGGAGGCCTATGATGCCTTGGTGAACATGCAAATTGAAGATGGTGTTGAGGGAGTGATTGTTGGTGGCACCACTGGTGAAGGCCAATTGATGAGCTGGGATGAGCATATTATGCTCATTGGCCACACAGTCAACTGCTTTGGCAGTTCCGTTAAAGTCATTGGTAACACGGGGAGTAACTCGACACGAGAAGCCATCCATGCCACTGAACAAGGCTTTGCTGTTGGTATGCATGCGGCGCTCCACATCAATCCTTACTATGGGAAAACCTCCTTGGAAGGTTTAGCCTCTCACTTCGACTGTGTGCTTCCCATGGGCCCTTCGATTATCTATAACGTACCATCACGGACTGGCCAAGACATTCCACCACCCGTGGTTCACACCTTAGCACAGAGCACCAACTTGGCAGGCATCAAAGAGTGCGTTGGAAATGATAGGGTAGAGCAGTATACGAGCAATGGTATAGTCGTGTGGAGTGGGAACGACGATGAATGCCACGACTCGAGGTGGGAATACAATGCCACTGGAGTAATATCAGTTACAAGCAATTTGGTCCCACGTCTAATGAGAGAACTAATGTTTGGAGGAAAGAATCCAAGTTTAAACGCAAAACTGATCCCTCTTATCCAGTGGCTTTTCCGCGAGCCAAACCCAATTGGTGTGAACACAGCCCTAGCCCAGCTTGGGGTCGTTAGACCAGTTTTCCGGTTGCCATACGTACCCCTTCCTCTGGCCAAGAGGGTTGAGTTTGTGAACATAGTCAATGAACTTGGAAGGGAGAATTTCGTAGGAGAGAAAGATGTCCGGATCTTGGAGGACGACGACTTTATTTTGATCGGTCGGTATTAGATGCTACACCTGGTGAACTGTTTCAACTCAAATCTTTTGATCTGCTTGCTTTTCCTAAACAATAATTGAAAATTGTGAGTTTTGTTTTCCTTGTGCCTGTAAAGTAAAGGGATTTGTTGATATTCTTGTATCAGATTTTCCGTTAGAAATTTCATGTTTTGCTATTTCAATTTTCAATAGCCACAATCCACATAATTTTCATATATCTATATGAAGCTTGAATCAGTATATAACTAGTCTTGTCATAATTATTACTTCATGAATTACTTAATTCTCTGAAGGTAAATGCCAAAATTCATTGATATGCAGAAAAAGAATGGATAAAAGTGTAACCATTAAGTCTTTGGCATAAAATTGCACTCTATAAACTAATGCAAATAGGCAGTTTCTTTTAGCCTTTGACATTTCCCACACCAAACGAAATTCTTCTTTTGTTACTAGAAAAAACAATGGTTTTTTCCACTCAGCATTCAGTAGGAAGTTGCTTCACACATAAACAAGTCATGCTAATCGTCTCACATATATATCATAAGTACCAAATTATTGGAGTAGCATTCTGTGTAAGCGCAGCCATGAATATTCTATCCATCTTCTCCCTCATCCTCCTCTCTCTCTACACTCTAAGTCTAAGAGTAGAATCGTCAGAAATCTCGGCCACTTCCTGCAACGACGACACCAAAACCAACCCCACCATATCAAGAAACATCGACTCCTTGCTGCCTAAGCTAGTCTCAGGCACCATCCGCCATGGCTTTGTGGCTGCCTCCCACGGCCAAGACGGATACAAAGTCTACGGCGTGGCCCAATGCAGGGGCGACGTAAACAGCAGCGACTGCGCCTCCTGCATTAAGGACGCTGCAAAGGAGATTAAACCCGCGTGCCCCAGCCAGTCAGATGCAAGAATCTGGTATGACTACTGCTTTTTAAGGTACAGCACTGGCAACTTCTTGGGAGAAGTCGACACCTCGGGGGTCTACTTCTACAACGTGGAGAACGTGACAGAGCCGGGTGTTTTCAACAAGAGATTGGGTTCGCTGATGGATGAGATAAGGTCGGAGGCGGTGAGGCCTCGGAGCAGAGGGCTGGGGAGAGGGAGGAGGGATCTATCAGACTTTGTCAAGCTGTATGCATTGGTGCAGTGTATGAGAGATTTGTCTGAGATGGGGTGTGCTCAGTGTTTGTCAATTGCTGTTAGTAATTTTCCTACATTTTGTGGGGATAAGAGAGGGTGTAGGGTGCTGTATAGCAGCTGCTATGTTAGATATGAATTGTATCCCTTCTTCTTTCCGCTTGATTCGGCGAGTTCGAGGTTTGGAGAAGATGACAGAGTGGTGGCTGTTAGAATCTGATGTAGTAGTATGTTGTGTGATTTGCTTTTTTAGTAATTCTGTTTGTTTGTCACTAATGTTGTGATGATGCTCACTGACTCATTGTCACTAGTGAATATTGTTTTTAATCATCTTAATGAGAAAGACTGCTGTATGTATCACTCATCTTGATTCGTTTAAGGATTTTACATTAATCATCCATTGGATGGGGTGTGACTGGGTAAACCATCATCTACATGATTTAATATTATGATTTCAGGTAGGGGATCACTTGCTAACTAATTAGCAATTCAAAATTGAGATCAATTTTTAATCATTAGATTAGAAGATCATGTGATTGATATAATGCCAAGGGTAATATATTTTAAATTTAAATAATTATTAATTAAATTAAAAGGGTATTAATGTCAAATCATATGTAGTAGTTATAACTAACTACTTTTTCTCTCCTCAAAATCATCTCAAATCTTTAAATTTACGTAACTCTCTCAATTTAAATTATTTTTTTCAAAAAATATATCAAATTAAAGATAATTTAATAAGGATTCCAACGAGATCTCAATTACATATGTTCCGACGATGTTCAGTTGATGAAATTTGATAAATTATATTTCAATTTTCGTACATGTTGATAAGCAGCTTTTATCAACAAATGCAACAAAAAATCTCAATATATTGTAGGCAAAATCTCAATATTATGCATGTTCAATCTCAATAAAAATGTGATGATATTTTCTTGTCCTTGTATTGATATTTTAATGTCATATTGTTGATATTTGTAATACACAATATTGATATAAAAAAACACCCACGAAAATTATCATATGATAACATAATGACGATATTACCCTTTTATTGATATTTTGTCTACTATTTATTGAGATTTGTGAGCTTTAATCTCATCCACTCATTTTAAAATCCAAGGATAGAGATTTAGTCTTGATTTTGGATTAAGGTATTGTAAGCATTAGAATAGTACCCTATAATTTCATAATCAAAATTTTACTGAGTACGAGAGTACTAAATTTTATGAATTGAATGAGTATCATTTCATAAAAAAATATACTACTCCATTATATTTCGTATTGGTGTTTTCTTTACAGTATTTTAAAATTTGAAAAATACATAAGAAAGTTAAGTTAAGATTTTTAAAATAAATATAGTAGTATTTGATTTTCTGTTCATAATAAGGGGACAAACTTATCTTTTGTATTCACATAGATATAATCTTTGTTGAGAGAGTTGAGTGGAGACTTTGTGATTATCCACTGAAGAGAAAATATTCGAAAAACAGAAGCAATGGCAGAAGGCGATGGTGAAGAGAGCGTGACGCTAGATCTTCTGAAGAAGAAAATGGATGATTTTGCAAAAGCAAGAGACTGGGAACAATACCACAGCCCAAGAAATCTGCTTCTCGCTCTCGTAAAATCCACTCACACCCACTCTTTTTATTTCATCCTTTATTTTAGCAAGCCAAGCTTCTGTGTAAATTGTTATCATCTTTGGTGTTTCTTCTTTCTTCTCTTTTTGAATAATCGACTAATTTCTTATCTCCTATTCTGAAAAAATGAAGTACGTATTGTTGTTCTTGATTTCTGAACTTTATTTCCCCCAAATATGATCTAGGGTTTTTTCCCCCAAAAATTCATCACTCTATCAATTAAAATTGGTTGCAGGTGGGAGAAGTGGG
The DNA here is from genome assembly GCF_023119035.1 of Salvia hispanica. NCBI lineage: Eukaryota > Viridiplantae > Streptophyta > Magnoliopsida > Lamiales > Lamiaceae > Salvia > Salvia hispanica. The sequence continues at coordinate 46,277,389 of NC_062968.1, forward strand.
AGAGCTGTCGGAAATATTTCAATGGAAAGGGGAGGTTCAAAAAGGGCTTCCTGGGTGGAAAGAGGAAGAGAGAACTCACGTCGGAGAAGAACTATCAGACGTCTTGCTTTACCTCGTACGGCTGTCGGATATGTGCGGGATTGATCTGGGTAAAGCTGCCCTCCGCAAAATGGAGCTCAATGCACTCAAATATCCGGCGCCTCTCAACAACGAAGACCATGAAAATCAGTAGTAATTCTTCAACCACTCTGTTTTGGTTTAATTTAACTCTTTTGTATTTGTGGCTCTCGATCATTACATTTTTTATTTAATTAACGAGATGGAACTGCTGCTGCTTTTGTTGTTTAATTTGCTCTTCGATCTTGACCGCCTTTTTCACATCCCCTGTCGTTTTTGACGAGGGATGTGTTATTGGAGCATTTCATGGGACACAAACTGTAAAAATTGAATCATCGGCTACATTATTTGTTAGACTAAAGTTGAATAGTGGCTTTAAATATATGAGTGGTTTTATTTGCACAGCACGGTTCTATGTTTCCTCCGCACTGCAGAGGATCCTACCCGATTAGAATTAATTCAAATTCAAAAATTGTTCTAATTGTATGGTTGTTTTATGATTTTCGTCTAGAACCTTATGTTTTGAACATTCTTATCCCTAGAAAGGAAATTGGTTCATTTTTGTTCTTTATTTATGGATCCGTAAAAGATAAATGGTCAATCCAAATTAAGTTTATGTTAGCGTAATGTTCGTTTACCGATCTTATTTTTAAAACATTGCTATCAACCAACAATATCAACGGAGAAGAAAGGAAGTGAATGTGAATGTGTGTTTTATCATTAGTGTGTAACCAAACGACATTGTTTTGTCCGCACATAGTTTTGAAGACACACAACCTCAATTTCGTGCATATTAAAAAGTTTTTTTTAAACTTGTTGATTTATAGTTCTATTTTTTAAAAATGCAATATTAAGGAATTTAATCAAACTTAGTGATTTACTTCCTCCTTCTAATAAGAATATACACTTTTGATTGTACATGGTTTAAAAGCATAATTAATAAAGTAAGAGAAAGATAGAAAAAAAAAATAACTAAAGTATTGTCAGTGGAAAATGAGTCTCATCTCATTACAAAGAAAGGAGTTTTCAAATTTAGAAAGTGCATACTCTTGTGAGACGGACTAAAAAGGAAAAAGTGCATACTCTTTTTGGACGAAGGGAGTATTTTGCTAACTGTTATCATTGTTTTGTCCACGTAGATATTCCGGTTGACACACTTGCATCTATTTTCCCCAAATTAATAAATAATCCCTTCGGGTAGATATTTGTCCGCGAATAGGAATCTCGTTTTTCTATTTTAGTTCATTCGCGAATAGGAGTATTGATTCATTTTTACTATAAATGAAGTTAGACTCTCCATTAACTTTTTCCACTCACTTTTTTTAACAATTATTACAACTCATGCCAGAAATAAACGAGACCTCTAACGGTAGACAGAAGTAGGAGTATGAAGTTATTGTGAAATTTTCTAGTTTAATGATTTATTGTTCTGTTTTTGAAAAGTATAAGACCCGTTAGATTTCTTTTAAAAAAAATTTGTGCTTTATTTGACAATTTTTCTTTTAAAAAAGTAAAGTATTTTTTAACATAGTATTTCCTCCGTCCAACATTAGGAATCTCATTCCTTGGCGGCACGAGTTTTAAGAAATGTTAATAAAAGTGAGTGGAAAAAAGATAGTAGAATAAGGGTTCCAACTTGTATATCTTAGTTTCAAATGAAATGTGAGTAAAATGAGCTAGTGGAATGTTTGGGGACTCTATTATCATTAATGGTAAAAGTGAACCGGGACTCCTATTTACGAACGGATAAAAATAGAAAAACAGGACTCATATTCGCGAACAGATGGAGTATATATAAGTATAATTATTGGTGAAGACATAGAAAATGAAATTGTTAACTCAAGTAAATACGAAAAATATTATAAATTAGGTTTGAGTACAGAATAATTGAAGAATATTATAAATCCGATCTTAAAGCATTTTATACTTGATTATCTGATCCAGAAAAATCGGATTTTTGAAAACACGATGGACCCAACATGAGCCAAGCCGGCACTCCAGCGGGGACTTGGGTACCGGTCCTAGTAGTCCCACCATAGACGCCCCTTCCTGTGTTTGTGCTACACGTTTTTACAAAGGAAGAAGGAAGGAGGAGGGGAGAGGAAATGGAGAAGACGACAGTGGAAAAAGGAGAGAAGTAGAAAGTTATTATGGACATTGAATTTACGGATGCTTGGGGTCCACTATTTACTTTATATGCGTTTAAGTAATCGGAAGAATACTATACATTCAATTTCATAAATGCAAACTCTAAATATTGTACAAACTCTAACTTATAATATGAACCGTTAGAAAATATTAACATATAATAAAATAATAGCAACAAAATATGTCAACATAACGTCAACGATTAATGTTATGCTGACATTGTGATATGGTTTATCTTCCCTATCGATTGGTAGAGCACAAATAGAGATGAATTGGTGTGAATTTAGAGACATTGAGACTTGAGAGAGAATCTGATTTCTCCATAAGGGATAAACCGTGATTGAAAGAATGATAAATATTAATTTAATTTATTATACTTGATAATAATAAAAGACTGCACACATATTTATAATATGTGTGGTACAAAAAAAATCTCTAATAAAGTAGGAAAGTAAATAAAAGCAAATTAAATCCTAACCACTATGAAAAGTAAATAAAATCATAACAACTAAATAATACTAAAACATAAATAAACTAAATAAATATACGGAGAGAATATCAGCTCCCTTCCGGAATAAAATAGAATATCAGGTCCCTATCACATTGTATTCACATTGTGTTGACATCAAAATAGTGAAATTTTACACTGTATTTATATTGTGTTGATACCGTGTTGAAAAGTTTGGCGTTTGTAGTACAATATATGAGTTTGCATTTTGTCACTACCCTACTATTCATTATATTATTATTATTTTTTTTTTGTTTTCTTATTTTATCATTTCTTTATTTAATTTTAAACATCAATTTCTTTAATCTTAATTTTAAACATCAATTTCTTTAATCTTATTTAAAAAATGTCTCAACTAGCTTTGAAGAAAGTATGATATAGTAATAATGATTTTATATTTAAAAGATTATTTTGGATATCTCATATTATCACAATGTATGTTTATCTATTTTAAATATAAAATGTTAGTAGTTGTTTAAATAATAAAAATTTGCTCAAAATCTAATTAATTTATTGAAAGTAGAATATAAAAGTCACGGATTTTAATTTTTTTTATTAGAATACATTTTTTTCTTTTTCTTATTTTAATAAAATGCAATCATTTTAAAAAATTACCAATAAAATGACATTTTGTAATCAGATGTGATAATTGAGAAACAATCGAAAGTTTCTGATTAAATATTACTAGTATCACGCTTGTGCTATGCACAGATTAATATATTTTTAAAATATTAATTTTTAATTTTAAATTAATTAAACAAATTAGAATCAATATTAACAAAGAACAATATGAGTAATAATTTTAGTTATATGAGAATAAAAAATCTATACAAATCAACATTAAAGCATAATAAATTTGAAACAAATCACATAATATAATGTTTAAACAATAAATCGTGGAGCAGAAAGATAAAATCTATCACAATAAAGAATTAAATAGAATGGATAATTAATCATTATATATAAACTTACAAATAACTGAAATGAGAAATACTTGCAACCAACTAATTGCAAATAATAAATGCATCAAAATAGTCGAGATATTCGTGCAACCACTCCTCTTCTTTACTCCGTCGACTTGGCAGGCCAAACCACCTCTCTATTTCTAGACTCTCGATGGCGTATCAACACTCTTAAGAATTGCAAGAGGAAGGGGTGTTTATATAGGCGTATGAATACCTAATACTAAAAGGACATACTTATAAACGTAAACAAATTAGTCTATGAACGAAATTGAAATCCACTCGAAGACAAATTAACTACTTATGAAAAATAAATTAACGTATAAATTAAAGAACTATCTCCTAAATAACAGAAACTCCTGACTATGTGACATGGTAAGATTCTCTTTGTAATGCAAATCTCTTTGTACGAAAATTAAAGATATGGAGGAGTACTTTATTAAGACTTGTTTACTTTGCAAATTACTATCGAGAAAATAATTGTTAGATAAATTTTACTATATGTTATAATTAGTGATGGACATTAAAACAATCTCAAGCAGCCTGCCTCACCTAAAACTACAATAAATAAAGAACACCTCACCTAAAACTACAATAAAATAAAGAACAAAATCAACAATCAATATGTATTAAAACGATCATCCGTAGAGCAAAGCATAAGATGTATGAGACCCATGAAAGTACACAATCGAATCATTCACACCACATAATTTTGTGGAGGCTTCTCTAGCCATCCAAATCAAGAAGATAAAGCTATAGTGACTACAAATTAACATAAATCAAAGTGACAAATAGAGAATAAAAGTATTTATTTACCTGGGAATGGGATAGAGAGGTGAATATGTCTAATGGGTGAGAATATATATAGCATAAATGATTCCATGAATGTAACCAAAAGAAGCGTCAATAAGAAGCAAATCCAAAACTCAACCTGTTAATATCACCAAATCAAATATAAATATATCAAATATAAATATAGTAGTAATTCAAATTAGAAAGAGAAATAGAAGTACTCTATAGCTAAAATTGAGGAAAACACCGAGTGGAGGAATAAGAATAGCCACGATGATGCCATGAAAGTTGTTGCTCCCATTTTTCTTCTCTTTGTGGTCAAGTGGGCCATTTAGCTGCAAATTGCGAAGGGAAGACAATGAGAACGGCTGGAGAATTTGATGAGAAAGGTCATGCAGTTCTTGAACTTTTGGACTCTTCGTGAATATCTGGAATTTGAGACGAGGCTCCCAAATCTTCCTTTTGAGATTGATTTCGAATGTATTATAGACGATTTCATCTTCATGTGCTTCTTTGTCGGTAATGATTTTTTACCTCATATGCCATGCTCTAACCTCCCACTCACTCACGTATATATGAAACATGAGAAACTAATCTCCACTAATAAGAAGAAACGTGAGAAACCAACTAGGTAGGATTATATATTTATTAGAATTAATTTATGAATTTTATATTCATTTCATTTGCATCCCTCAGCATAAAATGATTATTCAAAACCTCCTAAAACTCCCCTTTTATATATTGTATAGATATGAAATTTTACTAATTTTATAATTTGAATGAATATTTTCTCATAGAAATTTGTATTTATAATTCATTATGTATTTTTGTTTTCATCATTTTATAAATTTGTACATATATGTTAGATTATTCCCGCGTCTCATATAAATAGAAATTTTGGAGACGACATAAATTTTAATGCTAAATTGCTAAAATAGGATAAAAATAGAAAGAAAAAATTATTGAAATATTGCTAGTTGAGAATTAGGTCTACATCATAATAAAAAAAAAAGTAAAAAAAAATGAAAGCAGACTATTTTTGCAGGACAGATCAAAATGGAAAAAAAAAAAACAAAAACTGACTATTTATACAGGACGGAGCAAGTATTTTTTACAATATCAACATCAATTTATTCAAATTTATACCAACATCAATTTGGTCCACAACTTCAATTCAGCAACCCCAACCCATCTATGCAAAACATATGCACATGCAGATTTAAACATACAGCCCTAAATACAATGGATCTTATCCTACATGTTACTCCGTCCATTTTCCAACAGGAGTCCATGTTAATCCGTCTCCCATTAATAGTATGTGTTCATTGCAAAAATGGACAACATTTTATAGACGGGTGGAGTAATAAGCTTCTCATTCCACTAACATCATTTCACTCTCATTTTATTATCAAACTAATACTCCTCCATCCAACAAAAATAGAAATTATATTCATTTTCATTCGTTCTATAAAAATAGCGCACTTCTATTTTTGGTAACTCTTTTCTTTTTAATAAGATGTACCTCATTTTTCACTAACAATACTTCAATTACTTTTTCTTTCTATCTCTCTCTCTTATTTTACTTGTGTATTAATACATGTCGTCCCAAAAGTTTTTATTTTTTAGGGACGGAGGGAGTATATAAAAATTGGACTCACATTCCACTATCATTTTTCACCAACTTTCTTTTATAGTTTTATTTTTTTTGGTTTGACCACGCGTGTACTGAACCCGCCTTAGGCGAATTCGAATAATCCTGCTCGACCAGGTTTGCGGATTAAAGCCGAAAGTATAATTGTATTACGATATATCGTATCGAAATCCGGTGTACAAAATTTTGATACTCTCTCCGTCCCATAATAAATGTCATACTTCCATTTTTAGTTTGTTTTATAAAATATGTCACATTTCCTATTTCTTGAAAAAAAATCTCTCTCATAATATGGGACGGAGGGAGTACACCATACTAAAAAGGTGGTATGGTAACAATATTAGAATTGATCATATTGAAAATTTGATAGAGCGAATTACAGTCTATCGAAACTTTTGGATAAAATAAATATTTGATTTTAACTCATACCAAAATTTCAATACGACATCCAGTACCATATATTACTAACCTACCCTTAAATATTTATGCTTTGCTTGTGTAGATCAGCAATAAAGGTTTAAGTCGACTACAATTATGATAACCACAATTAATTGACCATTAATCTTATATTTCTTAGAATCTCAATCTCTATTCAATTAATTACTTTGATAATTTATTAATTGCTTTAATTTAGATTTTTAAAGATAAATTATGTAATTTGGAAGTCAAAATACTTTATATTAAAATCAATGACTTTTGTAAATAACAGTGTAAATATTTAAACAAAATATGAATTTTGGTTTTCACGTCAAACACAAATTTGACGTGAAATAAATGAGAGAATTGAAAATATATCAAAGCAATGAAATAATTAACTATTTTTTTAAAATTATGGGATTAATAAGCATTTTACCAAATTTGATGACCTCATGACATTTTGCACATAATTTTTATAGATCTTAATCAGCATCGTTGCAAATAGAGAAGTCAAAAAAGATAGTTTTGATTGGAAACTGATAAGGCCAATTTCATGCATCGATTATGAGGTTAAATTCAATGATTTCATAGGTCTAACACACATGTGTAGAAAAATCACCAGGCGGAGGAAATGAAGAAAACATTTGCCTGACGGAAGAAAAGAAGTGGAAATGAGCAAAAGAACACGTATTTACTAGACGGGGGAAGCTTCGAAGATGAAGGGCAAAATAGAGAATTCAAGGAAGGATCTAGAAGCCATCCGTCTATAAATACTGGAAGCGCATACCAAATTATCATCACTTTTTTCATGCTCCAGCACGTAGTTCTTAGCTTACTTCTTCAAATTTCTCTACACATACTGCACCATGGGGTAAATTCTGGGGAGTTCGCGTTTTGACAGTTAGCTTCAGTTTGTGTACCACCATCCTCACGTAGGGCGAAGAAACAATCATTTCAATATCTGTGTTTGTCGGCGATCGTCAAATCATTGTTGAATTCTGGAAAATTTAGCATGGAAGTTTATTTTCTGTTTTCGCTTCCGATTTGCGTTGATCTTGTTTATTTACTTTGGATGCTTTTCGCACTTGATCTGTTTGGTTGAAGTTGAATTGCTGTTGAATTGTCTAGATCGGAGTAATCGGAATGGGGATTTGTTGTTGTTTGCTTCAGATGGCTTGGATCCGGAGTGGATGAAGTATCTGACGTTGGATCTGTTGAATTCTACATGGATATGATGTTTAGTTTCCGTTTCTCTGTTTACCTCGTCTGGTGATAATAGATATGTTCTAAATTCCCGTTTAATCGTAGGTTCATCGTTCGATTCAACATGCTCTGTTCTAATCTTGTTGTTACTCTGTTTCTTTACATGTTTATGTTCATATTGTTGGAGAAGATGAAGGTCGTTATTCGTTAAGAGTCAGATTATGTTGTTGCAGCTTTTCTTTCCGTACTATTTCTGTTTTGGGAGAATGGTCACCACTGCATGCGTTCCCCTGTTTAGTTGTTTTTAGAAAATCGCTTCACTAGGTCTAATAAATTTAGTTGTTCAATTTCATTCTTTGTCTGATCTTTATTTCATCGTGAATTTCTGCATCATGTTTTCTGTTTCCTAGGTCTAGTTGTTAGATTAGTTCGTTGCACTTTCAGAGTCTAGTAGTTAAAGTTCTCAACCCAAAAATTGCATGGCAACAACCAACCCATTCCCAAGTCCTCTTAACTCTTACTCACGTCCTATTCCTCTTTATGGGATCGACCCTTTGCTTCTCTATACTAGTATCAAGTGTAGTTGGTTGAGGTATTTTTATTGACAGGAGGCTGAAGGTGAGTCCGATGACCATAGTCATCTCGGTATCGAGTCCCTACACCTCGCAATCTAGTGAATTCCCTTGACCTGAGGATTATGAATCAATTGAAATGTACTATGCTCTCAGCTTGACCATCAGAAACGGTCTGTAATTTTTGAATTTTGAGGAAATATTAAGTTAAAATACTTTATTTTAATTTATATTTTATATTTTTCATATTAAAAAATTAGTGACTTTTGTAATATACAAATTTGTAAAAAAAAAAACTATGAATTTTAGCTTCATATCATACGCAATTTCTCCAAATATAAATAATGAGACAATTAAAAATTATTAGTAAAATAATATTATCTTCATTACATTCAAAAGAACATAATATGATAAAGAATAAGCAGAGATTATTATATTCCATTTTTGAAAAGGATGTAAATTAGAGTGAGATATTTAAAAATGAAAATGTATTAATTAGAATAAAATAAATAGAATATTATAATTAATTAAATTTTTTTCTAAAATTACAGGATTAACAAGCAATTTATCAAATTTGACGGCCTTTTGACAAATTGCCATAATTTTTACAGATCTACTCCTCAGAATGAGCCAAATGGAGTAGAATATTAATTAATTTTTTTCTAAAATTTCAGGAATAACAAGCAATTTATCAAATTTGGTGACTTTGTGACAATTAATTTTTATAGATCTTAATCACGTCGTTGCACTAAAGAAGTCAACAATGGCATAGTTCCATTTGGCAACGGTCCGCAATTTTTGAATTTAGTGATAACGTATAACTATTCCAATTAAAGAATCTAATGAAGCAATCATTAAACACAAATTTATTAATTCAATACTCCATTAAACATCAATTAAGTTGAAATCTCAAACAAAAAGATCCGTTGCAATCTCATCGGTCCCACTTTCCAATCAGTACTGTCCAGTTGTCTGTAAATGAGCTCAATCTCACCTTGAAACGCGTAAAAGGATACAGAATAAAAAATGTCAGAACACATTTCGGTGAATTAATATTTTTGGTAAATTGTACTGAAACCAATTCAAAATTGTTTTAGTTTGCATCGGAAGTGGTATTAAAATTAATAAATATAATTAAAATACAGAAAAGGAGGAAGTTGTTTAATTTTGGGGAAGAACATAACAAATAGGAGGATTATTTTTTTTTGATATAGAAAATATGAAAAATTGTAATATAAATGTTATTTTATATATTAATTTTATAATAGAATATAAGTAAAATAAATTTGTGTAATATGAAACTTACTAATTAAATTTTTAAAAAATAAATGATGGATGGATCGAAAAAGAAATTTATGACATCCATCTATAGACTTGTAAATGATTATGAACAGGAAAAAATAGTGAAATATTAAGAACATGCGCAATGATGAGCCAAAGAAGACTCAAGCTCATCTCACTCGGAAGAGAGGGGAGGGGAGGAGTAGCGTTGCAGGGGTCACCTCCTGACAAGTTGCTCCGGGGGGGTAATTATGAAAAAAGTGATTTTATTTATTTTGAAAATTCTAATTTTAAAATAAAATTAAACTATAATTTCATAATCTTTTCCATTCTTAGTGTCGGATTTGTGAATTAGTGAAAATTAAAAGAGTATGTTATTTCGATGTACAATTGATTCTTTTATAGATATGTTATCAACTCTAATATTTCTTGTGATTTTGACGTGGGACAATTGATTTTACACCTAAGTTATTATTTCTTTATACTATATGAATTTATTTGATTATAACACAAAACTAATGAGACCGAACATTTTGTTTCTAATTTTGTGCCTCAGATAAATCCTAGAGTTTGTGGTTTCAAGCCTCAAAAGTCAAACCGAACATTTTGTTTCTAATTTTGATTTTTATTATATTTTTCTTATTTTATTATATTTTATTATTCTTTTTTTTTGTTATATCTGTGTTATAATGTGGATTTAATGAATCTCATATTTTAATTAAATATAAAATAATTTAAATAAATTTCATAATGAATAACTTAATATAAAAAATAAATAGATAATGAAGTAGGGAGACTGATGAATAATTAAGTGAATAGATGATTTATGGAGTAAGTGTTTTCTCTTGAGTAAGAGATCCATTGATGGTTGATGTGAAATAGTGGTGGAGAGATACCGTAATCTCAATTTCTAGTAAGGTTAATTGTGTATAAACTCATAAATAAAATATCATTTTTTATTTATCCCACATTATTTTAAATTTAAATGATAAATACTAAATGTCCCATTTGTTGAAATTTGTTTTATTTAATTTTTTTTCTTTATTAGTTATTAGTCTTCAATTATACCGTCAAAATTATATATGTACACCAATTTAAAATCAAAGGGAATATATTATAGTAATGAAATATCTTAGTATGATTGTATAAATTTGAAATGTATCACTCTTATAAGATTTCTAGATATTTTGTTTATTTTTTATATATCACTAGAATAACATTATTTAAATTGTAACATATACTGACGTGTAATTATTATAACTGATCCGTAAACTATTGTATTATAAATATTTATATAATCCGGTGAAATCTATTGTAAATCATCCATAAAAAAAGTCGCATATACCATAAAAGTAATGGTGGATCTCAATTAATTGTCCTATCCAAAGTTAGACAAAGCTCTTCATGTTCTTCAATTAATTTTCAATGCTAAATCGTAAGCACTATACCACGTACATTTTTCTCTATCCACAACGTGCAGCGTGCCGAATCTCCAAAAGTAATCCAACCCCACACCCCTACCCCATCCCCAAACCCTCTCTATATATACAGTCATAGATACACTTCCGTCAGAAAATATAGCTCAGCTCTCACACATTCTAAACTACTCTGTTCTTGTAAGTTTAGTTCTTTTCTAGCAGTTTTAGTTAATGTATTGTTTATATGCTAATGTGAGTTTTGATTCGTTTCAATGAAAGCAGCAGCAGCAGCAGCAGCTTTGGGAATGAACAAAATGAGGGTGTTTTTGGTGTTTCTTTGTTTGTGGGCTGCTGTTTCTGAAGCAGAGTATCTCAAATACAAAGACCCCAAACAGCCCTTGAATACAAGAATCAAAGATTTGATGAAAAGAATGACTCTTGAAGAGAAGATTGGGCAAATGACACAAATTGAAAGGAAAGTAGCCACCCCTGATGTTATGAAGCAGTATTTCATAGGTATAATGATGCATTTTGATATTCCTCAAGATCCCATCTTTATTTGCCTCATTTTTATGCAACATTGAAAAGAGTTCTTTATATTTTTAAAATTTTTTGTTGTCCAGGGAGTGTGTTGAGTGGTGGAGGAAGTGTTCCTGCGCCCAAGGCTTCTGCTGCAGATTGGATGGAAATGGTGAATAATATTCAAAAGGGGTCTCTTTCAACTCGGCTTGGGATACCTATGATTTATGGGATTGATGCGGTTCATGGCAACAACAATGTCTATAAAGCTACCATTTTCCCTCACAATGTTGGCCTTGGTGTCACCAGGTATACATATATAGATACATAGATAGATAGATAGATACAAGTGCTTTGTCTTTGTGTGTGAGATTGTGTGTTTTTGGTGAAAAGTCTTTGATGGATAACTTGTTCAATATGACTTTCAATTTATGTGTGTCTCTTGGAAAAAGGCTAGCGTGCTTTGCGTAATTTCAATTAAAGTAATTATTGTCACTCAATTTTCTCCACTTCATTGTGTCATTAGTTGAAATATCATCTTTGTCTTATCTAAAACAGTTTAGTTCAATTTAGTTACTTTGGTCTTTGGTAGGAATTTACAAAAAGTTTGATGTGTTCAAAGTAGGAGTACTTTTCATCTCAGTAAAAATGGCAATTAAATCTAGGGAATGTGATATTTTCATCTTACTGTTTGATTATGCCATATTTGACTCATTAAGACTCAAATGTATAACATACTAGGATTTGGATCTATGCCATTTTCGAACTATGATTGAACTGTATTGATAAACAAAAATGTTGAGACGATTGTACAGTTCAAGATTTAGTTTTTTCTACATCACTAATTGTTGGTAACTGCAAATAGGGATAAACAACTTGTAAAGAGGATTGGAGCAGCTACTGCACTAGAAGTTAGGGCCACCGGAATTCAATACGCCTTCTCACCCTGCATAGCTGTAAGCGAGTTTCACCCCTCTTTTTTCCACTGTTTCTGTTTAACTTCTTCGCGTTTACTGATGTGTGGTCATTTGTAACTTAATAGGTCTGCCGGGATCCAAGATGGGGCCGTTGCTACGAGAGCTACAGCGAGGATCACACGATTGTTCAGAACATGACCGAGATCATCCCCGGTTTGCAGGGTGATCTCCCAGCTAACTCTCAGAAGGGCGTTCCATTTGTTGCTGGAAAGTAAGTTTCCTTTTCTCATAGTATTTTAATCAATACTACATATGTTTTTTATTTCCAAGAAGAAAATCTGTTTGGGAGTTAGGTTTTTGCTTTGATCTAATTCACATGGTCTGTCCTGATATTTTTCTACTGTTTTGTCTTTTTGCCATTTTCTAATCAATTGAATAATGTGTGTTACGTTATTACATGCCAAAATTTGTTAGCATCAGTTACGGTAGCTGAATGAATGTGATGTATGAAATTCTTTCATCATTCACTTTCCACACTTTGAAAACAACTGGCTCTCATGATGTCAAAGCAGTTGAACTTAGTGAATAAATTATTATGTCCTTCTATTGTGAAAACTTGACCAAGAAGCTTGATCTGCCAATTATAGGATCAGTTTAATAGGCAGAGTCAAAATTAAAAAAAGAAAAAAAATAATGAACTGACCAAACTTGATCATCTTTTCATAGGGAAAAAGTTGCAGCTTGTGCCAAGCATTTCGTGGGAGATGGAGGCACGACGAGGGGATTAGACGAAAACAACACTGTCATTGACTCGAAAGGACTGTTCAGCATTCACATGCCTGCCTACCATGATTCTGTCAGTAAAGGCGTTTCCACAGTTATGGTCTCTTACTCGAGCTGGAATGGCAAGAAGATGCATGCTAACGGCAATCTCATCAATGGCTTCCTCAAGGACAAACTAAAATTTCGGGTAAGTACTAACATTTGAATCTGATCAACTTCTCCTAGAATCATGATGAAATGATTTCTAATCATCAATTGCCATTGCTCTTTGTAGGGCTTTGTTATATCAGATTGGGAGGGCATTGATAGGATCACGAGTCCACCTCACCAGAACTACACTTATTCTGTTCAGGCCGGTGTTCTTGCTGGAATCGACATGGTTAGTTTACATCCAAACCATGAAACGAAGAAGACCCTCCATTTCAAACACAGTCAACCTGATCTTACATGTTTCTTGATCTCATGCAGATTATGGTACCTGAGAATTTCCAAGAGTTCATCAACAGTCTGACCTCGCTTGTGAAAAGTAATGCGATCAACATGACCAGGATCGATGATGCTGTCCGTAGAATACTAAGGGTGAAGTTCGTCATGGGCCTATTTGAGGATCCCCTAGCCGATCCCTCCCTAGCAAAACACCTTGGAAGCCAGGTTTGTTTTTTATTAGCTCATATATATTCATCACAGCTCCAAAGTAGTTCCTTTTTCTGCCTTTAATGAAGCGTTTTTTTATCATTACAGGAACATAGGGAGCTTGCAAGGGAAGCTGTAAGAAAAACACTTGTCTTGTTGAAGAATGGCAAGAGCCCAAAGAGTCCATTGCTTCCCCTTCCGAAGAAAGCACCAAAAATTCTAGTTGCCGGTTCTCATGCTGATAACTTAGGATTCCAATGTGGAGGCTGGACTATTGAGTGGCAGGGTGTTCATGGAAACGACCTCACAGAAGGTAAGTTGGGTGTATGTTTAAGGTTTAGGGATGCAATGATCACAAAGCGCAATACAAACCTATTGAGATTTCAAAACATGCACACAAATATATATGTTGGTCTAACTATGTAATTGTGTTTACAGGAACTACAATCCTGGCTGCCATCAAGAAGACGGTGGACCCTTTGACACAGGTGGTGTTCTCGGAGAATCCAGATGCAAGCTTTGTGAAGAGTGGAGGATTCTCCCACGCCATCGTTGTAGTAGGGGAGGTCCCCTATGCAGAGATGTTTGGGGACAGCACGAACCTAACCATAGCAGAGCCTGGTCCAAGCACCATAAAGAACGTGTGTGGATCAATGAAATGTGTGGTGGTGGTTGTCTCCGGGCGGCCAGTTGTGCTGGAACCCTACATTAAGCAAATAGATGCCTTGGTGGCGGCGTGGCTTCCGGGCAGTGAAGGGCAAGGGGTGGCTGATGTGCTGTTTGGTGACTATGGATTCAGTGGGAAGCTTGCAAGGACTTGGTTCAAATCTGTAGATCAACTTCCTATGAATCTTGGAGATGCTCATTATGATCCTCTTTTCCCATTTGGATTTGGGCTTGTAACTCCACCTAGGAATGCCTAAGGATCAGAGAGTTAAGTAAATTGTTAACGATTGTATTTTGTGTATTACAATTGTGAAGAGGAAAATTCCTCATGCTGGATTGTTACTCTTCATATTTTGAGCTATATATTGAACATTTATTTAATTATTTTAACCGTGATTTAAGATTGTAGTAATTATCAAGTCACCATCAAACATAAAAAAACAGTGGCATCAAGTCACCATCAAGACTAAATTACCTTTTCAAAGTAACCCTTGGAAAAACACCACTCATCACAATTTTTTATGAGCACACTAGCAGCAACAATATTGTGTCGTGATGAATCAAAACCAAGACTTCCAAGACTAAATAAGTATGGGTCCTGCTTGTTGATGGAATATTCGTTTTAACTCCTATGTTGCTAAGAGAGAATTAGCGAAATGTATTTAGTAGGAGGTTACATGTAAAATGATATTTTAGTACTTAAAAATTATGAATATATTTGTTTAATTTTTATTAAAACGTTGAAAACACTTATAGCTACTGGTTTAAATAAAACTACTTAGTTAAAATTACACATATCTTATGGAAATACTTCTAAATTAATCTCAGAAATTTAGGTGAAGTTAATATACTGGGGTGTGAATAGTTGAGAAATGTCAAATGAGAAATGTAGACATTATTGAGACGGACCAAGATTGTTAAGCGTGGACCTCTTTTTTCCAATCTCTTCGCCCGAACACCAAGATACACACCGTTGGGCCAGGATTAAATTAATCTTACTCCATAATGCATCTTACTTAACACTCCCTAAGTCAATTTAATACGAACATGTGCATATTGTCACAAACAAAGAAATTTGACATTTATATGTATAGTGGCGTGATCAGTTGCTAACTACTCCGTATTTGCTACAATGACGGATCCAGAATATAGAATTCGTGGGTCGAACACAATAAAGAATATTGTTATCGTATTTCGACTTTGATGCCTCCTCTTCACTGTCTCTTCCGATGTTAGCGTACATATCATCCGTACAAAAGTAACCAAACTATGCTTCGTGAATAGTTGTAAACTCTCATTTTCTTGCTTGATACAACTTCGAAATATGGTATCCTACTTCGCCTCACATAACAAATATTTGTTTTTTATGTAACTTACAAAGTTTTAAAGTTAAGGTACAAATAATATGGAGAAAAAAGTTACGAAAATTAGAAGTTAATCAAATTTTAAAAATACTTATTAAATTAAATAACGAATTTTAATATTTTATATACCTAATTAACTTTTTATGAAATTATTAATAGTTCACATAGATAAATTTTTTTTACATAAAATTATTTAAATTTAAATTTCAAAAGTCTAGTGTGATAATCCCGTCATTTTAGTTGATAATAGGTGAATAATGAAATTGCATAGTATAATTTGTAGTATTAAAATTTGACATATGCCATCACTGATAAGTGTAATTACAGGGCGAAATTTCTTTTTTTATAAACGGTTCATCATAACACTAAAAAAAATCAAATAAGGATATTTTTAATGCTGTTAAGGACGCTAGTTTGTATGTCTAATTATGCCATCAACACTTCATATAGTGTCTTCCTTATTGTTAGTGTCTCAACTAAAATTAGGGGACACAAATAAAAGCGTCGTAAAAGATTAAAATAA
>NC_062968.1:46293962-46361494 GCF_023119035.1 Salvia hispanica
TAATTAAGAATTGTATGCCTGAGTAATGAACACCACTAACTTTGATCAAACGTAGTGCCCGGAGAACTGTTGTAGTAGCGTTTTATTCTTCGAAGGGGAACTTCGATTTAGCGTTGATGAAGTTTTCGCAAGGTGGAGAGAATTGAATGAAATTGACCAAAGCTAATTTGAGGGAAACGAAAAATGCTAGGGGTACAACAGTCTTTCCACATCCAATTATGGGTCGCTGAGAAATAAAAACCACCTCGGCATCAAGATTTGTTTTTCGCCAATTCATGAATGAACAGCACGGGCCTGAGTTAATTCTCGGGCTCGCCAGTTTTGAGTCAAGGAAGGTGAACGTGAGATTTACCCCATAAATAAACTCATACTCCCTCCGTCCACGAATAAGAGTCCCGTTCACTTTTTCGCACTTGTTTTGTGAAAATAATTATAAATAGTTAGAGTGGAGAAATGATAAACTAAGATAGAGAATAATGTAAATAAGAGTCATGTCTACATTATTCTCTATCTTACTTTATCATTTCTCACTTTAACTATTTATTATCATTTTTACAAAACAAGTGCAAAAAAGTAAACGGGACTCTTATTCGTGGACGGAGGGAGTATCTGACTATATCAGGAAAAGTGAACGGGTCCTAAAAGGGAATCAAGACAAACATAATTATTTGGATAACTATCAAGTGTTGACACTTTTAAAAAATATGTTTAAAGCAATCATTCATATCTCTCTACCAAAAAAAGTGTAAATCACACTTTTAACAAAATAATAAATTGATAACTCATAATATTCAAGACGTCAAAATTATAACCATAAAAAATTTCAAATGATTACTACACAAAAATATACCTAATATTTATTAATTATAATATTTTACTCAACATGATTGCCTATAGATAAACCATATAAAATTCTAATTTTAACAATAATATTATTAATAAACCAAAATTTGATAACGGACTATTTTATTTTATTTGAAAAACTAATTGTTTGATCAACTTGATTTTCTAGGTTATTACAAATATACATATACATGAATTTATATTATAACGCCAGTAACTAATATACTAAAAATAATATATTGAGTAAATATGAAGATAAATAATATGCATGTTTCGAGTTAAAGTTGTTACAATTCTTCCTCTAAGAATTGTTAGAAATATAGGAATAAAATTCTCGAACCATATACACGCGGTACTCTAACTATTACAATAAAAAAAACAACAACAATAATTGAAATGTAAATTATAATGAAAGTTATCAAATAAACCGAACTATAAGTATTGTTGAGATAAACCTCATTTCTGCAAGACAAATTACATCACAATTAGTTCTCTCGTATTGACGTAGTATCCCCAAAGATGAAGCAACTTCCTACTAACGTATATAACATCTCAAATCTGCTAGGCAACGATGAACTTGATGGGGCTCCAAAAATTAAGCAATACAATGTTCCTAAAGTGTACAATAATGTTTAGAGCTTGATATAGAATGGAGATGCTTTTGTTGGTGTATAATTTATCCACAACTCTATGCCTTTTATAAGCATAAAATTAGGACATGAGAGATCATGATATTAA
The DNA here is from genome assembly GCF_023119035.1 of Salvia hispanica. Lineage (NCBI taxonomy): Eukaryota > Viridiplantae > Streptophyta > Magnoliopsida > Lamiales > Lamiaceae > Salvia > Salvia hispanica. The sequence continues at coordinate 46,295,544 of NC_062968.1, forward strand.
AACATCATAAATTATAAAATTAAGATTATAGATGTTACAAATGTGGAACGTCAATTATGTGTGAATTATATTTTGAATTATGATATAGTAGTCTTGAAAATTTGTTAAATTCTCATTATTCTATTTTAATATTTGTAACCTACGGTTACTCATTTATTAGCTCTTACATGATTATGAAGTTTTCTGTACATAAAACTGTTGATATAAGGTATTGACCAATGATTAAACAAACGGTTAAAATGTGCAGGAGTATTAAACACAATTTTTGTTGATTCATTTCACAATTCAACAATAATTAAAGAAACGGTCAAAATTTATAACCTGCTGAGTGCTAAAATAGATTCCATGTCTCGTAAATATTCAAAATATAATTCAAAACTTGTAAATATTTTAATTCATACCCAGAATTTATAAATATTCAAATTAAGGCCAAAACTCGCCTTTTATATGTATAGATATTTTGTACTAATACCATATTCCTGCTTTGCCGGTTTAAGAATCGATTACAAAGTTAAAATCGATTACAACCAGCTTATACACACATATTCAATTAATTAATCCTCAATCTGTAACATTATATAGAAAATACTACTAGTAATTAAAATATTTCTTATTAATTTATTGTGCAAATTACAATAATTTGCTTATAATCTTAATATTGTTTGGAATATACTAATAATTATCAATACTTCTATTAATTTTTGCGGCAAATTGTCATAAAATCGTTGAATTTAGTCAAATTTTGGTTATCATGCAATTTTGAAAAATAGTTGTAAGTTTGACATTTATCATTTGTCTCATTGATTTAAATTTAGAGGGACTTATATAGTACTATATCATTTGGAGGTCAAAAATTCCTTATCCAAATCTTATACTTTAGCCACATTTAGTATGTGATTTTACAATCAGCTGACACACATTATTTCTCAATCAGAATTTTTCTTAGAATCTTAACATTATTTCCAAAATACGGAGTAATAATTAAAACATCTCTTATTAATATTTTGGGAAAATTACAATAATTTGCTTAGTAGTAGTATATTAATATTGTTTGGAATATACTAATAACTATACAATATTACTAGTATTAATTTTTTGGGCCAATTATCACGAAAAAAATTAAATTTGGTTAAATTTGGGTTAATTATGCAACTTTAAAAAAATAGTCGTAAAGTTTGACATATTTTCAATTGTCCCATTGATTTTAATTTAGATGGACTTATATAGTACTATATGATTTGGAAGTTAAAAATAGTTTAGCTAAATCATATAGTACTCTTTTTCCCCTTTAGAAAGTACTAATAAATATTTAAAGTTGAAAAAAAAGTGAAATAAAAAAGAGAAAGTGGGTGGACCAAGTTTATAAAATATGAATAATAATTTAATATATTAATTTTATACTTAATAAAATGTGAATGAAATTGTTCAGAGCCAATTAATATATTGTAATAATATTTATTTACTCCGGTATAATCTATATGCTTTACAAACTAAAATAGCCATGATATTCAGCCCTCACACATTGTGTTCTTGTAAGTGTAGCCTTTTCTAGCAAATTTCGTTGATGTATTTTGTTTATATGCTAATGTGAGTTTGGATCCCTTGTTTGTGTCAGTTGAAGCAGCAGCAGCAGCTATAGGGATGAACAAAATGAGGCTGTTTTTGTGTTTGTGGGCTGCTGTGTCTGAAGCAGAGTACCTCAAATACAAAGACCCCAAACAGCCTTTAAATGCAAGAATCAAAGATTTGATGCAAAGAATGACTCTTGAAGAGAAGATTGGACAAATGACACAAATTGAAAGGAAAGTAGCCTCCCCTGATGCAATGAAGCAGTATTTCATAGGTACTATGATTCATTTTGATATTCTTCAAGTTCCCATCTTTGTTTGTCTCATTTATTGCAACATTGAAAAGGAATATTGTTGTGCAGGGAGTGTGTTGAGTGGTGGAGGAAGTGTTCCTAAGCCCAACGCTTCTACTGCGGATTGGATGGAAATGGTGAATAATATTCAAAAGGCAGCTCTTTCAACTCGGCTTGGGATACCTATGATTTATGGGATTGATGCGGTTCATGGCAACAACAATTCTATAAAGCTACCATTTTCCCTCACAATGTTGGCCTTTGTGTCACCAGGTATACATATATAGATGTTGTTTATGGTAATGATACTGTTCATGGCAACAATCAAGATTTAGTTTTTATTGCATCACTAATTGTTTTTGGCTGTAAATAGGGATCCACAGCTTATAAAGAGGATTGGAGCTGCTACTGCACTTGAAGTTAGGGCCACCGGAATTCAATACGCCTTCTCACCCTGCATAGCTGTAAGCCCCTCTCTTCTATTCACTTTCTTCTTGTTTCTTGATGTGTGGACTTTTTTAATTTAATAGGTTTGTCGGGATCCGAGATGGGGCCGTTTCTACGAGAGCTACAGCGAGGATCACACGATTGTTCAGAGCATGACCGAGGTCATCCCTGGTTTGCAGGGCGACCTCCCAGCTGACTCTAAGAAGGGCATTCCATTTGTTGCTGGAAAGTATGTTTCCTTTTCTTCTTCTCACTATTTATCTTGCAAATTAGCTTACCAAACTCGATCATCATTTCACAGGGAAAAAGTTGCAGCTTGTGCAAAGCATTTCGTGGGAGATGGAGGAACGACAAGGGGAATAGACCAAAACGACACCGTCATTGATGCCAAACAACTGTTAAGCATCCACATGCCTGCCTACTATGATTCTATCAGTAAAGGTGTTGCCACAGTTTTGATCTCTTACTTGAGCTTGAATGGCAAGAAGATGCATGCGAACCGCGACCTCATCACTGGCTTCCTTAAGGACAAACTAAAATTTCGGGTGAATATCAACATTTGATCAACTTCTCCAGAATCACGATGAAACAATTTCTAATTGCAATGCTCACTGCAGGGCTTTGTTATATCAGATTGGGAGGGTATTGACAAGCTCACAAGTCCACCCCACCTGAACTACACTTACTCTGTTCAAGCCAGTATTCTTGCTGGAACCGACATGGTTAGTTACTTTGTTTTACGTCCAAACAATGAAACAAAGAAAACCCTCCATTTCAAACTAAGTCGACCCAATTGTACATGTTTCTTGATCTTTTGCAGATTATGGTACCTGAGAATTACCTAGAGTTCATCAACAGTCTGACTTTGCTTGTGAAAAGCAACGTGATCCCCATGACCAGGATCAATGATGCTGTCCGGAGAATACTGAGGGTTAAATTCGTCATGGGTCTATTTGAGGATCCCCTAGCCGATCCCTCCCTAGCAAAACATCTTGGAAGCCAGGAACATAGAGAGCTAGCAAGGGAAGCTGTTAGAAAATCACTTGTCCTGTTGAAGAATGGCAAGGGCCCAAACAGTCTATTGCTTCCTCTTCCGAAGAAATCACCAAAAATTCTAGTTGCCGGCTCTCATGCTGATAACTTAGGATTCCAATGTGGAGGCTGGACTATTGAGTGGCAGGGTGTTCATGGCAACGACCTCACAGAAGGTAAGTTGGGTGTATGTTTAAGGTTTAGGGATGCAATGATCACAAAGCGCAATACAAACCTATTGAGATTTCAAAACATGCACACAAATATATATGTTGGTCTAACTATGTAATTGTGTTTACAGGAACTACAATCCTGGCTGCCATCAAGAAGACGGTGGACCCTTCGACACAGGTGGTGTTCTCGGAGAATCCAGATGCAAGCTTTGTGAAGAGTGGAGGATTCTCCCACGCCATCGTTGTAGTAGGGGAGGTCCCCTATGCAGAGATGTTTGGGGACAGCACGAACCTAACTATAGCAGAGCCTGGTCCAAGCACCATAAAGAACGTGTGTGGATCAATGAAATGTGTGGTGGTGGTTGTCTCCGGGCGGCCTGTAGTGATGGAGCCCTACGTTAACCAAATAGATGCTTTGGTGGCAGCGTGGCTGCCGGGCAGTGAAGGGCAAGGGGTGGCTGATGTGTTGTTTGGTGACTATGGATTCAGTGGGAGGCTTGCAAGGACTTGGTTTAAATCAGTGGATCAATTGCCTATGAATGTTGGAGATCCACATTATGATCCTCTTTTCCCGTTTGGATTTGGGTTTACAACTCAGCCTAGGCATCATGCCTTTGGGTCACAGAGTTAAATAAATTGTTTATGATTGTATTTTGTGCATTCCAACATGGATTTGGGATCAACTGCCTGTGAATGCCTCAGGCTGGATTATACAACATATTTTGAGCTATCTGACCCACTATTTATTACTCCCTCCGTCCACAAAAAAATAGAGCAATTTGTGTATGACACGAGTTTTAATATAAAATTGGTAAAATAAAAGAAAAGGGAAAAAAGTAAGAGAGAAGGAGAAAAAGTAAGTGAGAAATAATGTTAGTGAAATGATGTATAGAGTTATTATTTGTTGAAAACTTTCCATAAATAAATGTACTCTATTTTTTGTGGACGGCCAAAAATGGTTTTTATGCTCTATTTTTTTTGGACCGAGGGGGTAAATTGTTGCAACCATGGAGTATAAGATTGGAAGTATCAAATCACCATTAAACATATAAAAACGGGTCATTTTTGTTTGATCAAATGCATTAACCAAGTCCTTCAACGCTATATTACTTTTTCAAAGTAGTTTCAAAATTATAAGTTATATATTCTCTCTTTCATTAAGGAACAATTATTGTATTAATAAATTCACTTTTACATCTGTGTGAATGTTGTTTTATAATAATAATAATTTATTTTTGTTAACTATAAACTTTCTATAATTGATATACATATTTTTATTTAATTTCAAATTTATTATTAGAAATCATTTAGTGTTGTATTATTTGTTAGTTTACTCACATTATTATTTTGTACTCCTATATAAATTCTAAAAATTTAAATTCATACTCTTTCTGTCTCATAAGAGTATGCATTTTTAATTTGACACAAGTTTTAATACATCATGAATAAAAATAGAGAGATAGAAAGAAAAAGTAATTAAATTATTGTTATTGAATATTGAATCCCACCTCTTTAAAGAGAAAATAGTTTCTAAAATTAGAAAGTTCATACTTTCATGGTACGAACTAAAAAGGAAAGAATGCATATTCTTGTAAGACGGAGAGAGTGTAAAAATAATAATTATCCAATGCATCGGGTGTTACACATATTAATTATACTAGTTTTTTACATCGTATGTGTCTCGTATATTCATGTAACTGATGGGTAGGAAAAAATACTGAAATACCAAAATGTCACACTTACCATACTAAAAAATACTCCCTCCATCCCATAAAAGATGTCTCACTTTCATTTTCAGTTTGTTCCACTTAAGATGTCACATTTCCATTTTTAGAAAAAATTCTTTCTCACAATAATATAAATATTAGTATATTTTCTCTTTCCACCTAACACACAAAACATAACCTCTAAAATCATGTGCCGTTCCACAAGTGTGACATCTTTTGTGGGACAGAGGGAGTACTAAATATACCAATTTTTTGGTATTCCGCAATTTTTGGTACGGTATTATAATCAATATCACTTTTCTTATATCGCGGTATGCTGAATCCTGGATACATACCGAAAACTAGTAGTATATATTGAAATATTAGTACTACTATATAAGTATTATATACTCCTATTATAGTATTATATTTAGTATATTTATGTATAAAATATAATTAAAAAAGAAAAAAACTCTCTTAAACCCTACTTTTAAATATTTTTGATATAAAATTGATTTGTTTCATTATATATTCTTTCGATATACTACCAAATATTCGATATGGTGTACCGTACCGATCGACCCTTATGCAAAATAGAAATAAGAGAAAGATTAAAAAGTTTAGGCTGGTATTAAATGGAGTAGTTGATAAAAAAGACTTCACTTGTAATTGAATATAAAAAGGCGTTAATAAAATTCAGTCATTAATGACGTGTCTAGCACTCAGTTTCTAAACCTGATCTTTATTCATTTGTCAACTAATAACAGGTATATTGCCATGAAAACTACAAAATTAGATGTATTGATTGATATATGTCACTATCATCGTATTATTACTTGCAAGTTAAATTTGGGGCTATTTCATGAAATAAACGGTACCCAATTCCAAAAGAGTAAAGTCCAAATGTGATCCTTAACATATGATCGTTTTATCAATTTGATCCTCAACATTATCTTTTTGATTATTTGGTCCCTCACAAATAAACTCGGATCCGAATCGATCCTCACTTAACAGAACGGTCAAAAAATAGACGATGACCGCAATTTGACTATGTTAAATTACTAATGGTAATTAATTATACCTAATTATAATTCTTTTCCTATTAGCAAAATTGGAAAAAAAAATAGTATCAGTTGCAAAATGAAAATGAATAATTTGTAATTTAATAGGAATTAAAAATTATAATTAAGTATAATTAATTAACATTAGTAATTTAATATAGTCAAATTGCAATCACCGTCTATTTTTTGACGATTTTGTTAAGTGAGAATCGATTCGGGTCTGAGTTTATTTGTAAGGGACCAAATAATCAAAATAATAATGTTAAGGACCAAATTGATAAAACGGTCATATGTTAGGGACCATATTTGGCCTTTACTCATTCCAAAATCAATTTAATACTACGTGACAATCTTATAATACTGTCTTTATATTCATTTAATTGGTCTACCCTCGATACATCGTCATCGATTTAGGCTACACGTTAGTTAACGTCCGACCATCATTAAAATTAATGAATGAAAATGTTTGAAAAAATAAAGAAATTATCATACTAGTAGTAGTGTAGTAGTACAATATTATTTCATAATTTAAAAGTGGAGTACTCCCTCCGTCCTACAAAGTTTGTACCATTTCACTTTTTACTATTTTTTGATAGTGGACTCCATATTCCATTGACTCATTTTTACTCACATTTTATTATAAAACTAATATATAAAAATAAGACTCATATTCTATTAACTTTTTTAACTCATTTTCCATTACATTTCTTAAAATCCGTGTCCGGTTAAAGTAGGATAATCTTTGTGGGTTGGAGGAAGTAGTATTTATTATGTTTAGTGGTGCGTTACCGTCGGAATCAAAGCTGAAATAATATGATTAATTAACCCGCATAAATCAGCTACCTCCATTTTATAAAATAATTGTTGTTCTGACCAAATTAAAATAGAACACGGCGTCAAAAATAAATTGTTTTCCTCCGTTTGGAATTCACATTCATATTTCCAATCTGTCTATTCACTTTCTCTCTCTAATTCAGTTTATCAGAAGTTTAATCAGTGGTCTGAGATTTGCATCTTTTAATTGCAAAGTCGGCATCAATTATTCCGTCAATGTCGAGAGTCGTAGCGGTGGAATCGGCGGCGGCTACGCGGAGGCAGCCGCTGCTGACGAATTCATCGGAGACGTCGAGCGAATTTTGCGGAGTGAGAAGGAGCAAGCGGGCGAGCAGGATGGGGGAGACGGCGGGGGAGTGCGCGGCGGTGTGCTGCTGCTGCCCGTGCACAATGGTGCACCTCCTGATCCTCGCCGTGTTCCGCCTCCCGAGGGGTCTGTGGAGGAAGAAGAAGCGGAGGATGCTGCTGAGGAAGAAGCGGCGGAATTCGGAGGAGGAGGCGGCGGCGAATCAGCTGAGATCGAACTCGCTCGTGTTCCGCGGCGGCGACGAGGACTGGGGGATTGAAAACGACGTCGTTGACTGGGATAATGATGCGATGTGGGACCGCTTCTACGGCTCTGGCTTTTGGAGGAGTTCATCGCAAAGGAGCGACGAATGAGTTTGTGGCCATTTTTTTTCCTTTTTCTCTTTTTTTTTGGTACATATAAATTTTCCCATATTTTCAATTTTTTTAAGGGATCCTTTTGTTCTAATTTTTAATTGGCAGTGTGGTGTGTGGAGGTAGGGTTTAAGAATTGAAATGTGAATTCTTCATCAAATTTCTTAAATTTTGAGGTAATCAATACTTGTACACAAATGATTTTGTGCTCATTTGATCTCCATGGTTTCTCATCAATAAAAATTGCTTGCTGTCTGTTTCCCTTGAATTTGAATAAAGACTAGCAATGCATTTTTTTCAAAGTGCCTTGGTTAATCATGATGGTAATTTGTAGGCATGGTACAATAAATACTCGTTTTTTTCTGATTTAATCGAATTTGAATTCAGTCACATTTTAGTGAAACTCATGCATTCTATTTGAACAATTTTTTTATGGAAAATGTAATGAAAAAGTTACCAATGAAGTGAAAATGGCGTCCCAAAAGTATATTAATGTGATCTGGCACAAGGTACAATATCAAGAAATAACTCCATTCAATTTTCTTCAATAAAATATCCCATCTACTTATTTTGAATTTGCTATTGCAACAATTCATAATCCCGGCATTTCAATACCACCGCGCTCGGTGTTTTTTCGATTCAATTATTTAGGATGGGGCAATACTACGGTCCATAAATGAAATATGGTCAAAAATCAAAATAAATCTCAGCCCTTGGATCCTTAGATTGAATGGTTGTGATAATAATATCGAGCTACATTATTACAGTAAAAGCGTTACATTATTACCCTTACATTATTAAACTACGTAATCAACATTATTAGACTAAAGTGCATTACATTATTAGCCGAGCTACATTATTAGACTATACAATCTACATTATTAGATGACACGTGACATTAATTTAACTGATACATCACAAGATTCAATGACTGAGATTTGATTTGATTTTTGACAGAATTTCATTTGTGGACCTGATCACACGTCCCTATTTAAGATAGTAAAATTATTCAACTGCAAATGTATTGTAAGAGAAAAATGCAATTCAAGTTAGACCTAAACTTTAAGAACATATTTAGTATTGCACGTATATTTCATATTTGTTGATTCCGTAATTGAATTTGTGAGCCCAAAAATAATAAATATTGCATATTAACATTTCATCGTACGTCTTTACATTAGAAATGGCAAACAATATAGTTTGACCAGGTTTGGATTGGGTGATTACTATAGAGTTATCTAATAAATAGTAGTGAAAGTACTTCACATGTGACAAAATTTTTATAAATTTTAATTTCTAAACTATAACACTAATAAAAACCAAACACAATGGAATGGACCAAATATTTAAACGGTGAGACAAAGAGCATTAATACAACTTAAATTTGTCGTCAAACTCAGTGACGGTTTAAATGTGAATCCTCTGGTTAAATTCTCATTGGACATTGGAACAACCTAAATTGTATCACGTGTTCTAAGATATGGGTTTTTATTTGTGTTGAATATTGCAGTTCAGAAATTTTCGATATACACAATCATTGATATATTAAGATACGTTTTGAGAATGAGTCGAATTCATTACTGAATTAATGTATTGCTCTATTATTAAAAAGGCCTTTTCAAATTCAAAATATACACGCAATATATATACATATAATTTTATGGGGTCCTATTAAGTTGCTAATTACACTTTAAATTAATAATTATTATTAAATCTAGTCCATCCGATCTAAAAACAAACGACTAAGATCAATTTTCACGCAATGTCAACAAGCTGTTGTAACGATGTCAATTAAAGTTTACTAATGTCAACTCGTATGTAAATAATGTCAATCAGGTGTATTAGTGAAAACTGAATTTTATTAGTTATAACTGACTTTTATAAAATATCTCAAAGCTTTAAACTAATATAACTATCTTGATTTAAACTATTTTTCACAAAACATATATCAAATTAAAGAAAATTTTATAAAGATTATAACAATATCTTAATTGCATGTGTTCATGATAAAATTTCATCATATTATTTGAATTATCAATGTTTCAACAGTCAAACTCACGTAAACAATAGTACATATTATGCCATTCATATGCATGTCCAATGTTAACAAATTTAGTTGACATATTCACAACATTAAGTTGACATTGCGAGAATCATGAACATTGCCACTTATAAAAATGACAAAACTGTCTTTTTGAATTAATTAATACGCAATATAAAATAAATTCTCACGTGACACCGTTATATCTTTTAGCTCTAATGATTATGAATTCGTAGCAATTGATCGGGTATAAACTTTGTTATGCTTTGGATAAATTGAATTCAATTTTATTTTAAATTGGATTGCATTATAGCATGTATCGATTTGTGGCTGATAAATTGGCTGGTATAAGATGATACTCGAAAATTGTAGAGACTTGCGGAACTTAATAATTGCATTATTGTTTGATGTGCAATACTCATAGATGTGACAAATCCTAATCATATGTCTTGTTATTTTATGCATTGATGGGGCCTCCTTGTATTTTGTTTATTTCCGTCACGGAACCATAAAACACCAAAATAAAACTGAGTTTGAAATCTGAAAAATAAGTATCATTCCACTCCGAAACTATAAAAAGAAAAGAACAGAAAATGCTATTTTGGACTTCCGATAACTTATACCTCATGTATCATAATTCGAGTTTACTTTTCGTGATTAATTTATTCTAGTACTACCTTTCGGCAACTTTACTTTATATGATAGTACATATTTTTTTCTATTAGAACATAACAAAATAATCTAGGAAAATTTGCTTCTTGAAGCCATGAGGTCATCATCATCATCATCATCATCTTAATTAAGTCTGGTAGACGAGGGATTTAAAGGAAAAAAATTTGAAAAAATAACGTGGCTATGGCATATATGTATGGCTATTTAAAATTTATAAAGTTAGAACGAAAAAAGGGCCTCGTTTTTTGTCGCGAAATTTCCCAATATAGAACGAACAAGAATAATTAAACAATTGAAAAGGTTGTTATTTGATATCTCGAGTATTATATGAAAACATATGGACCTTATCTTCTAGAATGAAATTAAATTGTGACGATTTTAATATTGATGTTGTGGGTTGGCGGTAGGTCTGGTGGCTGCCGTGATTTTTTTTTATTGTGGACATTATTATTATTATGGAAATTTGTTTACAAAAATTTAGATAGTAAACTTTGTCTATTATATTGATATTGAAAGGGATTTTGTTCTCTTAAACAGTATTTAATCATTTTTTAGGCCGACCACCCAGCCGCTCGTGCAAGTGAACTTTATAGGCATTTGTGAATCAAAGTATACTATTGTAAAAAAATCGTCATTTAATCGAGTAACTACACCTTATATTCAGATCTTGAGTGGAGCTGGAATGGGGCAGTCTTACTTTGTTCTACTTTATCATGGCCGGTGTGTAAAAATTAATTACTCTATGTTTTATTAATTTGTTTGATATTTAGGATTAATTTTGTGTGGTGTGTCACGTGATCAGAGATTAAATTGTGGAGTATATGTTCCAATAGACGCATACGAATTGAGAAGTGAAAACCGCACAATCAATAAACCAACTGTGGTATTATTTAATAAATCCTAATTAGGACTTGATTTATTCTAAATAATAGTTTATAAATGGTAATGCATTAATTTGGACATACATAGGGGTGGGAAAATATACCGACATACCGAAATACCGGACTTACCATACCAAAAAAATACCGAAAATACCGATTTTTCGGTATACCGTAGTTTTCGGTACGGTATCATACCATACCGAAAGTTTTCGGTATGATAACGGTATCAAATATCCCATACCGCGGTATACCGAATCTTCAGTATATACGTTATATGTATAAACTTAAAATATTTAATATACATAATCTAATTAAATACTATATAAAAGACCCTAAACATTACTTTTAGGGCTAATCCCTCTGCCCCCACATCTCGCGCAGATTCATTTGCACATATTGCTATTATTTACTTTAGTTTCATTTGACACATATTTGAACAGTAACCTAAACCGTGTCTCATTTTATATTTAATATTAATATCAATAGTTAGGTTATGGTGGTTTCATCGAGTTTAAGTTTAATTGTTATTTTAAATATTTTGGGTATAGGTTTGGTTGTTTTGTTTTTGGATTTGAATTGTTGAAGTTTTATTGTTTTGGATTTTTTTCAAATAGTTGAACACTTGGAAATGTTATTTTAAATGTTTTGGATTAAAATTATAATAGTAGATTTTTTTATAACATGTATAACGGTATTACAGTATACCGTAATACGGTACGGTATACCGCATTAATGGTATGATAATAGTATTGAAATTATCATACCGAATTTTCGGTATACCGAAGTCCGGTATACCGAAAATACGGTAAGGTATCGGTATAGAATTTTGTCATACCGCTACTTTCGGTACGGTATGCGGTGTGACACTCTCTGTACGGTATACCGTACCGATCCACCCCTAGACATACAATCATTCGAGTTGATGACATACTTATATAAGTGTTAATTATATGTGTACGATTAATTAAGATGTTATAGAATATGAGGTGGAATAAACTCTCCCGTCACTAATTGGGTTGGAATCAAACCGATAGGTCGGTTAACTGACTCCACTTTTTTCCAAATTCAAGAACCGAAATCGAATAGTATTAAATTGGTTTGGTTCTTTGAAGAACCGATCGATCCTGACCAACAGGTTCCACCAAAAGAACCGAAATTCAGTGACAGATAGCTATTTAAATCATTTAACATGACATATTTGTTAAATAACTTCTAATCTGCTAAATTGTTGCATAAGTTTATTACGTAACAGCATATCTTCGGAGTTTGAACAATAGCGTGGAGAGAAGACAAGAGAAGAGAAGAGCATACCTTCAAACAACAACATGGAGAGAAGATAAGAGAAGCAACGGTGCGGAACGGTCGCGTGGATGGGCATAATATGTTTGAAAGAGAGAAGGTTGACACTTGAGAAACAGAAGAGATCACCTCATATATTGCATAATACATTTTTCAATAGAGTACTAGTAAATTGACAAGTAGATCTCAATTTATAGAAAAAAAAGTTATTTCCAAAATTTATTTATTGCACTCTCTCTCTACTATATATAATCACGTTAACTCTTGGTAATAAAAAATATAATGAGTCAAATTTGACTTATTTAAAAAAAATTATGTAAAAAGGTTTTACTTTTTACATATTTTAGAAAATATAAAAAGGTGAAATTTTTCCTGCTATTTTTAGTTTTTATTTTATTTTATTGAAATAATTTGGTTTTTAATATCACTAAAATATAATTAACTAGAATTTGAGAAAACTTCATAATTTGTAGCTATTACCCCAATATAAAATAATATAAATATTTAAATAATTTTCACAAAAAATTAATTGTAAAATTTTAATTAGTTAAAAAAAAGTTGGTATAACTAGTTGACTCTATTATATTTTTTTTGTTGAAAAAATAAAATATAATTACTTAGAATAAAGGAGAGAAATAGAGAGGGTAAAGGGAAAAAAATAATAAAGAGAAATAGTAGAGAGAAAGTATAGGGCTTTAAATCATGAAGTTTGGTCGAATTCTAATTATTAAATTTGTTCTAAGATAGACGACTTTTATATATTAAAAATCGAATTATTTTAATAAAATAAAAAAATACTTAAAAAGAATTTTTTTACCTATTTTTATTATTTGGAATATGTAAAAATTTGACTCTTCGAATACGATCCTTAACTTGGACATCATAATCAACAATAGGTTTGCAGTCTCAGATCTCCATTTATGTGTTCCACATTTGATTCAACACTCGCAACATTAACTCTTTTTTAGTTCAAAATTGAATTTGAAATTGAAATACTACTACCCCCTCCGTCCAACTTTAGGAGTTCCGGTTGAGTTCGGCACGAGTTTTAAGAAATGTAAAGGAAAGTTGGTGAAAAAAGATAGAAGAATGTGGGTCCTATTTTTTTATATTAGTTTTATAATAAAATATGATGGAAAAAGGTTAGTGGAATGTGAGACCTAATACCATTTATGGAATATTCTAACTGGAACTCCTAAAGTGGGACACCCAAAAATGGTAAATCGGGACTCCAAAAGTGGAATGGAGGGAGTATTATTTTGATCAACTGAAGTTGAATCATTCCTTTATTTTTTAGAAAAATACCAACTATAATCAATGACAATAAGATTTCTTAGATAAAATTTCTAACTACATGACTTAATCTAAAACCATGTACCAATCAAATTAATACGTATTCAGGCAACAAAATTTATTATAAACATGAGACGAACTACTGCTGCAAATAAGATAATTTTATTTGATAAAATTAATTTTATAATTTTTCAAGAATCAACATTTACATAAAATTCTTACCTGGACGGGCGCAGCTTTAAATCTCCTAACCAACCGTGAACTTGTGAGGAGCGAATTTGGAACTCCAAGCGTTATTAATGATTTGGGAATTATGCTAATTATATATCGAGGGCATCATTGATTAATTATCCCAAAAAGTCCAAAAATGAAAAAAACAGCCCAACGTTAAAAATAAAGGCCCAAAACTAATAAGCTTAGTCTTTTTGTCTCCTTCTTAATTAAAATTTTAATTTCAGAGAACAGGAGGGTGTAGTCGCCCTCCCCGACAACTAGTTACCATGGACCGGGACGTACCCCTCCATCTGCTTCTAATATTCCCCGAGGAAGAAACACAGTTGTAATTCATCCCTACAACTTTTCGATCCTAGATCCGCCACTATTGGTGCCGGCAAACCCCGGTTGGCGTGGGGGATTGTCCCTGCGTGGTTCTATCACATCCTGTTAAGGTCCTGCCCTTAACTTCGATCGGCGACTAGCTTGGACGATCAATATTCTCTCCGGCGTCCAAACGTAGGATCGGCGGAGGCAAGATATGGTTGTGCGCGGAAGTTTTTTCCGTCGGGCAACTCAATATCTAGGGTTTTGTAAGATATCAACGTGTAGTTGGGAAAATTAATATATCATTCATAATAAGTTTATGAACAAAAGCCCTATTTATAATCTAAGGACTCTAGGGTTGATTCGACCTAATACTATTCATCTCGGGAAAGAATCAACAAAGAAAACCCGAAACGAAGCTTATAATTACGCTCGACTCCAAAAGGAAACAAAAGATAAAAAATAAAAATACTAATATCCAAAAATAACTAAGCATAAAAATAATAAAAGATGAAATAAAAGTGAAATCTAATTATTTGGGGACGTCGCTGCCAAGCTTGCTCGGCGGGCGAGCGTTCCTCTTCGGCTTCGGTGTGGGTGAAAGTGCAGGTTTTCTCGGTCAACGGGTGTAAATGCAGGGGTGTATCCAACTGACCAAGATGAGATTCCCAACCTAGCTGAGTCGTTGGCACGATAACCGGAACCTGGTATCAAACAAATTTCCTCAACCCACTTCTACTGGTTAGTATAATGGAGGTAAGGGTCGAATCCCACAAGGATGGACACGTTCGGATAACTGTGGTGATATTCCTGAGTGTTTTTGGTTAGCTACCACGCTTTTGGGGTTGGGATTTTACCTAGGCGAAAAATAAAGACGGTACTCTACTGACTAGTAGGCGTGAAAATAACAGGCATGTGGTTGTGTTCGTGAAAATAGGGGACAAGGTATCTCAGAGGCATGTGAAAAGTAGATAGTTACTAAAAGAGGAAAATTAGACAACAAGACATATCTGGTGGCTGGTTAGCTGTCTGACAGGCCTGGAAGGTACAACTGAAAAGTGGGAGACAAAAGCAAAAGTAACTTAAAAAGTAAAAGTGGTCCAAGGCAAAAGTTGATTTTGACGTTTTCTTCTTCACCAAGCATTAACAGAAATCAGATGAACGCAAACTCCATGACTAAACTCAGATTCATAACTTCAAACTCGAGATCTATTGATTAAAATATTTAATTTAAGATGAACAGTTGAAATTGCAAACCGCCTCTACTGACTAACATGCAAGGTGGTGATCACAGCGCAAAACAGGAAATTCATGCACGAAAACTCAAACCGAAACATAACTACAAAATTCGATCAACAACTACAGATCTAGCTTACTCGAAAGAAAATACATGCACACACTTAAAGATTAAAAGCGATAACTAAATCTAACTTTCCTAGGCAGAATGAAGCAAACTCAAACCAAAGAGACATTCGGAATAGAAATTTCATAACTTAAACGTTGGATCTTCACCAAGTACTAAAAAAGGCAACAAAGATAAATGTTTGCAACAGATCCAACGAAGAAAGCAGGTAAAGATTAAACTAGAAAGCAAATAACGATTGTTTTGCCACTCCGGGCGGTGATACTACTATACTACTACGACAAACTGGCTGGAAAGGTGGAACGATGATTTCTCCGGTAGACTCTTGGACGTCAAGTGACCATAGCTGTGGCAAGGAACGAGAGATTGGATAATGTTGAAGGACTGATCTTCTCGAGAGAATTCTACTAAGTGTGTTTGAGAACCGAGGGCTTGCGAACTAAAAACTAAAACTCTTGTCTTTCTCCAAGTGGCTTCTTTTATAAGGAGGCTTGCCCTTGCTTTTAGGGTAGACTTCCTTCACGATTTGACTTTTCTGCCCTTGTTAATGATCATCCCAACTATCCTTCTTCTCCATCTCGAGCCTTTTCTCTGGCATGCATCCTGGTCAGTATTGCACCCTTCTCGATCAAGAATTTCGTGCCTTGAACTGTCATCTTAGTCTGCTTTGAAACATGAGTGCAGAGTAGTGTCTCGCCATTCCCCAAAAACACTCTAAAGGGGCGGATTGGTGAAAGGGGCAGATGTCGTAAATTTGCATCATTATCTGAAAAAAGGGTTGCTTGGTAGGGGAAAAAAGGATCCAAGTCAAAGGGGAAACCCATTCGGACGCGGGGGGAAAAGGGTTTTTGGTTTAAACCGATGGGATGCATGCCAAAGAAAAGGCTCGAGATGGAGAAGAAGGATGGTTTCGGATGATCATAAAAAAAGAGCAGGTTTTCCAAAGGAAGTCTCCCAAAAAAAGAAGGCAAGCCTCCCAAAAAAGGGCCACTTGGGGGAAGATTTTGGGAGTTAAAAAAGTTTGCAATTAAAATTTCTTTAGAAGATCGGTCCTTCAGCATTGCCCATTTTCCCGTTCCTCGCCAAACCTATGGTCACCTAAGTCCAAGTCCACCAAAGTTATCACCCCAAAAGTTCCCTTTCGCCCTCCGAAAGATATTTTTCCACCCCCAAGGGCAAAAACAATTTTTTCCCCAGTTTAATCTTTACTTCTTTCTTTCTTGGTTTCCGTTGTAAACATTTATTTTTTTTCCCCTTTTGAAGTACTTGGTGAAGACCCAAAACGTTTAAGTTAAAGTTTCATTTGTATGTCTTTTTGGTTTGAATTTGCTTCTTTTCCCCTAGGAAAGTTAGATCTAGTTGTTGCTTTTAATTTTTAAAAGGGTTTCGCATGTTCTTTTTTAAGTGATCTAACTTCCGGGGGTTGTTAGTTAAAAATTTAAGAGGGCTCGCTTTTCGTTTCTGTCTAGTTTTTGCCTTTTTCAATTTCCCCCTTCGCTTGTTAGCCAAAAAGGGGGAATCCTGCCTTAGCCCTTAATCTTAATTTGCGCATTTTTTAAATTTAAAGGATTTGAGTTTGAAATTTTTAATCCCAGTTTATCCATTGGGGGTTTTGTTATGTAATTGTTGTTTACTTGTTGGGGTGAAAACATCCAAAACTACTTTTGTTTGGGGCCCTTTTACTTTTTGGTTACTTTTTGTTTTTTTCTTTTACTTTTCAATTGTCCCCCGGATCTCCGGATCGCCACCAACCCCCAAAATATACCGATTTCTAGTTTCCTAATTTAGTACTTCTACTTTCCACGTGTCTCGTGATACCTTGTTCCCTTTTTCCCCACGAACAAAAACCCATACGGTCATTTTCACGCCCACCTATAAAGTACCACCTTTATTTTCCTTCGGGTAGAATCTAACCCAAAAGTGTGGTAGCTAAGCAAAACCACCCGGGAATATCACCTCGGTTATCGAACGTGTCCATCCTTGTGGGATTCGACCCACCTCCACTAACTAGTCGGTAGAAGTGGATTGAGGAAATTGTTTGATAGCGTCCAGGCCCCGGTCGTCGTGTCGAGGACTCGCTAGGTTGGATTCTCATCGATCGTTGGATACACCCTGCATTTACACACCCGACCAAAGACGCCTCGGCTACCATAGATCTAGGAGTCGTCTGGTCGTGGGGGCGATCCTTGCGCGGTCGGGTGCCGGGTGGTGTTGAGTTGCAGTTGTCCCGTTCGAACCGGCCGGCACGTGATTGATTGTGGAGTCCGCCAACTCCAAGGACAATGCCATCGCTGCAGCTAACGACAACAGATGATGCAAACATAAACGTTCTTTCATATCTTGCTTCAGGCCTGCTACAAATAGTGTAAATAGGTCCGACTCCGGCACTCGCTTGACCCGGTTTAGATATTTCTCGAAGGTGTCATGATATTCCAAAACCGAGCCGGTTTGTGTTAACTTGGCGATCAAACCATAGTAGTTCTTAAAACTCTGTCTGTCAAAACGGTATCGAACATCCTCCAAGAAATCCTGCCACATGACGAAGTTGTTGTTTGCGCAATAATTGAAGACCCATTCTGAAGCTGGTGGGTCGAACAACATTACGGCGTAATGCAAACGTTGAGCTTCCGGCATCATAAGGTGATCGAAGTAGTATTGAACCCGGGCTACCCAGTTCGTCGCATCCAAGCCATCAAATGGCGGTGCCTGCATCTCACCTGTTGTTGTTTTTCATACGTTCACATATGCGTTTCGAAGCGTTGTGGTGGGTCCCAACACGATGCCGAGCGGTCGAACGTTTGGTTGAACCCGGCAGGCCCCTCGCGAGCCCGTGGCAGATCCCAGCAAGATCCCGATCGTCCCCTGCCATCGTGACGGCCCCTATCAGCCGGCGGTCCCTAGCGAAATCCCTGATTAGGGTTTCGGGAACAATAACCCCCGTCCACCGACCTACTCCGATAAAAATCGTTGTCCTCAAACTCCTCACCATCCTCAAAGGCTGACAACGGCTCCATTTCACGCACTATAGTCAGTTCTAGGGTTTCAAACTTTCGATCAGTTTCGTCTCTCCATACGTCGAGTCGGTCAAAGCTCTCCAAAAGCCGATCAAATTAAAGTTCACGTGATCGGTGTGGTGGGCATCATCCGTTGGGTGACCGTCGAACTCGCCTTTGTTCGTCGTCGCACGATGAATCACACTCCCTTCTAGAGATGTCCAGGGTTTTCAGTTCAGGCGGTTAACCGTAAAACCGTAATCGGCGGTTCCCATTCCGAACCGGAACCGTGAGATTTAAACCGAACCAAAACCATCACTTTTGGAACAGTGGTTCGGTTCAGGTTCCAAAATTCTAAAACCGAAACCGTGCCGGAACCGCGGTTCTGGGCGGTTCCTGGCAGGAACAGCGAAAAACTATCGAAAAACCGTGAAACCAAGCCAAAACCACCTAAACCGGCGGTTCAAAACCGCGAACACTGTAAAATAACCGTCTGAAAACCGGCGGTTCGAAACCAAAACCGGAAGCGCCGGTTTTCGAACTGAAACCGAAACCGTGAAATAGCCTCACGGTTCGGTTCCGGTTCTACATTTCCTAAAACCGGATCCGGCGGTTCCGGTTCGGAACCGGAACTGCCGGTTCATGAACCGTGGGCATGTCTACCCCCTTCGCGGCGGGTTCCGGTGGGAAGGCGGCCGCCAAACCTGTTCGCCGGATAATTATCTGGTTGGGGAGCCCCCCACGACGTCTTTCCCTTATTGTTGTTGAAACGATTCATGAGTACTAGTGAAAGCACCAGATGTTAAGGTCCTGCCCTCAACTTCGATCGGCGACTAGCTTCGACGATCAATATTCTCTCTGGCGTCCAAACGTAGGATCGGCGGAGGCAAGATTTGGTTGTGCGCGGAAGTCTTTTCCGTCGGGCAACTCAATATCTAGGGTTTTGTAAGATGTCAACGTGTAGTTGGGAAAATTAATATATCATTCATAATAAGTTTATGAACAAAAGCTCTATTTATAATCTAAGGACCCTAGGGTTGATTCGACCTAATACTATTCATCTCGGGAAAGAATCAACAAAGAAAACCCGAAACGGAGCTTATAATTACGCTCGACTCCAAAAGGAAACAAAAGATAAAAATAATAAAACTACTGATATCCAAAAATAACTAAGCATAAAAATAATAAAAGATGAAACAAAAGTGAAATCTAATTATCTGGGGATGTAGCTGCCGAGCTTGCTTGGCAGGCGAGCGTTCCTCTTCGTATTTTGTGTGTGAAGTGGAGAGAGTAAAGTAAGAGAGAGGGAATAAAGTAGAGGGAAATGTGTTTCAATTTTTAGTAATGGGTCATCTTAGTTGGGACAAACCAAAAAGGAAAGTGGGTCATCTTCAATGGGATGGAGGGAGTACTTCCTCTTTGAAATAGCTTCGCGTGGGTATATTGCACGCCTCAATCGGAGCTCGGATGAAGAAGTTATGGCCATTTGACGAAGGTTGCGCGAAGCAGTCAAAACAGGCAAAAACGCCCGGGTCGGTGGTTTTTAGCATATAAAACGCCCGGGGACAGTGGAAACGCCCGGGTTGGCACCATTTTTCCCGGGCCGGGCATTTTTCTCGATAACAGCCGAATTTCAATGTTTAAATTTGTTTATGGGGCGGTTTTTGGAAGGAGAGACTTCCTGGGACGAAAAGTGAGAGGAGAAAAGAGAGAAAGAGAGGAGGAAGAAGAGAAGGAAGAAATTCCGGCCTTATATAGTAGATGTTTATGTCTCTCCGCGCTTTCGCGGGAGTTTATAAACATTGAAAATTAGCTTCATGGAACAAGTGTTCGGTATTTAATGAACTATACGTCGCAAACATGTTCGGTCTGACGATTAGGTTGATGAATTAATCCCAAAATTTGTTATTTTGATAGATGTAGAAATATGTCTGAGTGTATTGAAAGCGACTTGGAGTGACATGCTTTAGTTTGAGAAATCCATTTTTTGTTAATCTTTTATTTTTCGTTTGTCTGAATCTTTCAAAACCAAAAAAATCAAATCCTTATGTTTCATCTTTTTTAACTTCATAAGTTTTTAAACAATCTTCTACACTGTGGATCGACAACACATCTTGCTAACATTATTTAGCCAATCTTGCCGGTATAGTAGTATTAATGGAAGTTAATCATTCTGCTTGATATCTTGTGTGGTAAGATCGGATACTCTAAAATACGCATCAAGTTTTGGGCGCCGTTCTTGGAAGTGGGCAATAGGTTGTTGCATCTTTAGTAGTTTTATTTTTGTTTTATTTTATTTGATCTTTTGTTTTGTTTTGTTAGGTGCTTGCCGTGTTCTTGGGGGTGATGGCCATCTGCCACAGTCACGGACTTGGAGTGTTTATATTAGGTGATACCTTTCTAATCAGTTTGAGCGTTAAGATTTTTTAGTTTACACTAAGGCACACACGTTTTATAGGTAACCCCAGGAGCTGTCCGAGATGTCTGTTTCGGTAGGATTAGTATATTTGTGTTGTGTTTGGTTTCTTTACCATTGTGTAGGTGTTCTAGAAATTCGAAAACGGAAAAACAAAATCGATTAGTTGCAAACCAAATCTAGGGGTACCTTGAATTTGGGTTATTGATATATCATAGAAGAGGGCCAAGAGTGTTGTGATTGGTACATCGGAGGGTAGGTGAGAGAAAATTCTACATTCGAGACAAATTTTGAGGGTAGTAGCGGTGATTCGGAGAAGCAGTGTGGGTGAGACGGCAATAATGTTCCACCACCACATGGGAAGGTTTGGCGACATCCTTAGATCGGGAGTTGATCTAGGGAGTTTGCTATGCACTTGACAATGTCGACATCCGCTCCCAGCACATTGGTTTGTGAGTGGTGGAAATCTTTCATGGTCGGGGATGAAGATCCGATGAGTCATTTGAATGCCTTTTATATGAATTGGCCAGACTCTCATAGACCGCCAAATGTGGAGCATCATCAGATCAAAGAGAGCTTTATTTCCTTTCTCATTGAGAAAAAGCGAAAGAATGGTACTTGACTCAGCTATCGGGCTACAACATTACTTGACTTTTGAAGGATTGAAGTCGAAGTTTCTAACGGAGTACAATTCTCCAATGAAAATGAAAGATGAGAGAGAGGAGATCACTTCATTCGACGAAAAGTATGATGAGTCATTTGCCGAAGGTTGGAAGAGATTTACGAGACTTGTTAAAGAAATGCCGAAGCCGGGACTCAGGGCATGATCTTTTGGTCTACAAAGGGACTCAATCATAAAGGCACGAGGCTTGGCGATTCTGCGGGGGTCGATGGGAACTTGGACGATTTGACCCATGATGAAGTGAGCGCTCTTTCAAAAAGATTAGCGAACAATCGGAGGAATTGGCATAATCCGAGGAAGGTGGCCGCGAGAGATACATTTAGTGGCCCCACTAAGGAGTCGGAAAGAGTGTTAGCTATAGAAGCTCAAATGGTGACTTTAGTACTCAAATTTACGTTGATGACGAATGCGATCCAAATCTATGCGATTGACTCCTCGATCCCGAAACCACGCTGTGATGAAGTGGAGTGTGCGAGGGAGGACATTATACGGATCAATGTCTAGTTTGCGAGGCATATGTGGAAGATGTGAATTATATTGGGGATGTCGTCAAAGGGTTTGCAATCAAGGGCCACAATACGGTGCGAGTGGAGACCTCGGCCCAACCAAATTGGAATCGAAATTTGGTCTTAGCAACCTTTGCGGGTAATCAATGGAGGAATAATACTTGCAAACAAAGGGGTATGAAAGAAATCGTCGGTGATGATCAAGTTGCGCGAGATATACTCCTTCATGACTAAGAGCGAAAGGAGAATGATCGATTCAAGAGCCCGTTAATGAGAAGTTTGGCCACATTGATGCCACAATGAAGAACTTGGTGATGATGATAGGCCAACTTGCAACGGTTGTACGAAACCAGACCCAAAGGAACTATTCCAAGCACCACGATAACGAACCCAGGTTAATGAGCAATGCAAGCAGTCGCATTGAGAAGTGGGAAAGAGCTGAGAGACTTGGAGAGAAAGTGGTACATAGTGGCCCAACGTCTTACTTGCGGGGCGGACAAGTTGTTAGGCTCGCAAACCTCGCACGCGGACGAGGGGGAGTGGGCCACTACAGTTAGAGATGGTCTACAAGATAAAGAAGATGTAGTCATTGATACAAGAAGAGTCGTTGAGTGCAATGATGGATCGTGAGTCCATTTAATTTTCAGTTTTTATACCTTCCTCCTTTCCCCGATCAAGAAGAAAGAGAGAAAGAAAATAATTCGAAAGGGACTTGATTGGATGATGCATATTATTAGGAAAGTTAATGTAGATGTGTCCTTGGTGGATGTGTTCCTACATTTTTTCAAAATTCTCCAGTTTCTCAAGGACCTTATTGCAAGGAGAAGATCTGAAGATGATGGTGTGGTGATATTGAGCGCATTTTGCTCACGGTTGTGAAGGGAAAGATCTTAGAGCTAAGAGAAGAGACCCGGAAGTTGTGTGATCCAGGTGTGAGATGGGAGATAAGAAGTTCCCAAAGTGCCTACTTGATCAAGGCTCGGGAATATCATTGTTGGCTTTAGCTACGAATCAATCGGTCTTGAAGCAAGGATTGAACCAATCGACATTGACCTTGAGTTGGCGGATCATTCGGTGTTAAGCTAAGGAATCATCGGATGTCTTGGTGAAGGTGGACAAATTTATACTCTAGGTTGACTTCATTGTCATAGAGATGGAAGAGGACAAGGACATGCCTATTCTCTTTGGTAGGCCATTTTTAGCAACGGCAGAAATGTTGTAATTGAGACAGGCAAATACGGTCGTATTTTCGAGTTGATGGAGAGAATGTTACAAGCGATAGAGCGGGGAGAAGGCGAAGAGGCATAACAGAGCCAGTTTGAATGGAAAGGCGCAAAGAAGAAGGTCCCGATAGCGACAATAAGAAAAGGCGCTGATTGGGAGGCAACCAGTTTTTTTTTTTTTAATTTTATTTTTGTTTTATTTTTATTTTCATATGTTGGAGGTTTTGTTTGCTCAATTTCTTTCCTCTAGCATTTGTTTTGGAATTAGTGTTTAATTTTTATGTTTTGTTTTTTTGTTGTTTCAGCAGCATGTGTCTTTTGTTTAGCAAGGAAGCCATTCTGGAGTTATGAGGAGCACACACGACCGAATCACATCTAACCCACCACCCATTGTGCTGAGATTGCCATGCCCAAGATTTTGAGTTTCTTGGGTGTATTGTATGCTAAAATTGTTTTGAATCAATGTAATTGACGGGTGCATGCTTTATCTTCGGCTTTATGGTTGGGAAATCTTGCTTGATTTTACTTGATCTTTGAAGCTTAGGATGGATGGAATTTGTGCATTGATTTATTTGAAAGAGCATTTTGTGACTACAACCGATTTCTTGAGTTGAGGAGAGTATGAAAGTCATATGTCTTGTGGAAATTATGTTGGATTGATTTGCTTTATTGAGTTGGGTGCTTGCATTCATATGTGTCAATGATATGGGATGATAAGGCAATAGGATGAACTCCATGGCCAAATATTCACATGCCTAGTCCAACAAATGATCCCCTAGAAGCCACTTTGAGCTTAATCCCCATTGTTTTGTACAAATACTTAGCCAATTACTTAGCTACTAAAATAAGCCTCATTTTAGCCTCATCAATAAACCTTACTACTGTTTGGGTGCTAAATACAAGTTTGAGCTTTGTTGATTGTGTTGTAAGTTTTGAGTGGTGTTCTATTAAAGTTTAGAGATTTTTCAGATTTGATGTAATGTATAAGTGTTGAGAATGAAGTTCTTTGAAAGGGAAAAGACGGCCTCCAAATTGTAAAAGTCGAGGCCTTTGAAAAAAAAAAGAAAAAGAAAAAGGAAAAAAAAATGAAATAACGTCGAACTTCTATTGCTTTGTAAAGATGTACTCTTGTCTAGAAAAGATCTCAAGTTTGGGGGAGTGAAAATATGGGTTGTAAAATGTATATTGTTTGGTTCTTTGGAAGGAAGTTGTAGGAGTGAAGAATTTGGCACTCAAATATGTAGTTTTTGAGCTACTATCCATATTTATCCTACCTCATCCCCAGCCCCATTACAAGCTTTGAATAAAGACCTTTGACTTTATTGTTGATGCATTATGAGTGTTTTGTAAATGGCTTGGTAGAGTTAAAGAAGTTTGATTTGAAATCCGCGGGTCTATGTGATAAGTATTGCATCTTCTTTATCGTGTAGACCATCTCTAGCATCTGTAGTGGCCTACTCACTCCCCTCGTCCGCCCCTGCGTGCGAGGTTTGCGAGCCTAACAACTTGTTCGCCCCTGCGTGCAAGATGTTTGGGCCATTATGTACCACTTTCACTCCAAGTCTCTCTAGCTCTTTCCCACTTCTCAATGTGACTGCTTTGCATTGCTCATTTACCTTTGGGTTCGTTATCGTGGTGCTTGGAATAGTTCCTTGGGGTCTGGTTTGCACAACCGTTGCAAGTTGGCCTATCATCATCACCAAGTTCTTCATTGTGGCATCAATGTGGCCAAACTTCTCATTAACGTTTTCCTTGAATTGATCATTCTCCTTTTGGCTCTTAGTCATGAAGGAGTATATCTGCGCAACTTGATCATCACTTGACGGCTTCTTCTCATACCCCGAGGGTTGGGCATTACTCCTCCATTGATTACCCGCAGTGTTGCTAAGACCAGCTTGATTCCAATTTGGTTGCTGAGGTCTCCAATTCTGCTAATTGTATTGTGGCCCTTGATTGTAGCCTTGACGATTATCCCCAATATAATTCACATCTTCCACATGTGCTCTTGCAAACTAGGACATTGATCTGTATAATGTCCTCCTTGGCACACTCTACACTTCATCACAGGCGTGGCTTGGGATTGAGGAGTCAACTGCATAGATTTGACGGCATTCGTCATCAACGAAATTTGAGTACTAAAGTCAGCCATTTGAGCTTCTATAGCTAACACTCTTTCCGACTCCTTAGTAGCGCCAAATGTATCTCTCGCGGCCACCTTCCTTGGATTATGCCAATTCCTCTGATTGTTCGCTAATCTTTGAAATAGCGCTCTCACTTCATCATGGGTCAAATCGTCCAAGTTCCCACTTGACCCTGCAGTAACCAAGCCTGTGCCTTCATGATTGAGTCCCTTGTAGAACTTCAAAAGATCATGCCCCGGAGCTAGTCCCTGACTTGGGCATTTCCTTAACAAGTCTGTAAATCTCTTACCAGCTTTGGCAAATGACTCGTCATACTTTTGTCGGAATGAAGTGATCTCCTCTCTCAACTTTTCTATCTTCATTGGAGAATTGTACTCCAAGAGAAACTTCGACTTCAACTCTTCAAAAGTTGCAATGTTGTAGCCCGATAGTGAGTCATACCATTCCCTTGCTTTTTCTCTCAATGAGAAAGGAAATAAAGCTCTCTTGATTCGATGATGCTCCACATTTGGCGGTCTATGAGAGTTCGTCAATTCATAAAAGGCATTCAAATGACTCATCGGATCTTCTTCATCTCGACCATGGAAAAGATTTCCACCACTCACCAAACTAATGTAGTGAGGTGGGATGTTGACATTGTCATGTGCATAGGCAAACTCCCCCGGGTGATCAACTCCCGATCTAAAGATGTCGCCAAACCTTCCCATGGGTGGTGGAACATTATTGTCTTCTTCAGCCATAGACTCGGCTTCTGAATCACTGCTACTACCCTCAAAATTTGTCTCGAATAGAGAATTTTCTCTCACTGGACTCTGATGTGTACCAATCACAGCTGAATTCTGTCCTCTTCTATGATATATCAATAACCCAAATTGCGGTGTACCCTTAGATCTGGTTTGCATCCACTGATTTTTGTTTTTCTGTTTTCGAATTTCTAGAACACCTACACAACAGAAAAGAAACCAAACACAACTCAAATATACTAATCCTACCGAAAGCGAGACATCTCGACAACTTCGGGGTTAGTCTTATAAAACGTGTGTGCCTTAGTGTAAACTAAAAAAAATCTTAATCACTAAACTGAGAATTAGAAAGATATCACCTAATATAAGATTTGATTTTTTTGGTTTTGAAAGATTCAGACAAACGAAAATAAAAGATGAACAAAAGATGGATTTCTCAAACGGAAAAGCATGTCACTCCAAGTTGCTCAATAGACTTGCATATTTCTACATCTATCAAAAGCACAAATTTTGGGATTAATTCATCAACCTAATCGCTTGCACTGAACATGTTTGCGACGTATAGTTCACAGTCAGCTGAACACTTGTTCCATGAACTAATTTTCAATGTTTATAAACTCCTGCGGAAGCGCGGGAGACATAAACATCTACTATATAAACTTACCTAATCCGTTGTCAAATTATCCTCTGAACAATTCAAATTCAACAACACATCAATTGATTAGTCCATCCAAGTCTATGTTAAAGAGACGATAAACAAGGATTAAACATCTATAACGATAGAGGCCTCTAAAGTGATAGAATCTAACATTAAACACATCAACGATGTCAAAATGTGAATTCAAAGGTGTAGATACATTCACACAAGCCTAAATCACAACTTGGAGCAACATTGAGAGTTTAGCCTAAACACATGATAAACATCACAATGAAAACCATAGGAAGCATGCTCTCGTTGAGTGGAATTGAGATTTGGAGACGGATAGTCGGAATGTTGGCCGGAATTTCTTCCTTCTCTTCTTCCTCCTCTCTTTCTCTCTTTTCCCCTCTCACTTTTCGTCCCAGGAAGTCTCTCCTTCCAAAAACCGCCCCATAAACAAATTTAAACATTGAAATTCGGCAGTTATCGAGAAAAACGCCCGGCCCAGGCAAAATGGTGCCAACCCGGGCGTTTCCACTGTCCCCAGGCGTTTTATATGCTAAAAACCACCGACCCGGGCGTTTTTGCCTGTTTTGACTGCTTCGCGCAACCTTCGTCAAATGGCCATAACTTCTTCATCCGAGCTCCGATTGAGGCGTGCAATGTACCCACGCGAAGCTATTTCAAAGACGAAGATAATGGTGATAAGATAAAAGAATTTGGACACCATATTGATAGGAAAAGAACAGTTTCAATCAGACGCTACTCCACATGTACATCTATCAACTAATATATAATAATCAAGCTTTAATGATTAATTGATAGATGATTTTAATGTACAAAATAGGAGAAATCATGGAGTAGAACAAGTATTATTTGATTCACATCAATGTCTCCGACTGGCCCGCAGGCTGCGGAGCCGCGGTTGGTTGAGGGACTGTATCACATCCCTTCTATATCAATTTATTTACAGCTTATACCACGAGTAATGGATGCAAAATTTTTATATTGGGGGGTTTCAAACCACTGTTAACACTTGTTGCATATCTTTAGTGTCAATGTCGGTAAATCCTAACATGAATATTATAGAACCGAGAGAAATGTTGATAATGAGAAAGAAATAATTTGAGCGCCTACTTTCCACATCATATTCTCGTTCTTTAATCCCTTAATTCCATGTCAGCCCTAATTTTTTAATTTATTCTTTTTATTCTTCTAACCTAATTAAACCCTATATGTATAATTTGCCCGCCCTTGTCTTTTTCTGCAATCTTTCTCACTTTTACTTTAGATTATTTGGCGTCTCTCTCGATCTCTCCGTTTAACATCAACCTATATTAGTTTGTTTCTTTCAAAACTTTTATTCCAGCTGACCCAGGTAATATTTATTTCGTTAACTCCTTGCCATATACTTGTTACTTGTTCTTGATTAAATTAACTTATTATTATAAATGCAAAATTTTATTTATAATCGTACAAGAATTTAGAATAACAGGCTTTATGTAACCTAATAGCTTTTGTTGTTTGAATATAACTCTCACCGGCCATCACATCATGCGCAGTAACTTTTGTAGTTCTATGAATAGGTTAATTTTAATAGACTATGAGTTCTTTAATTTTCTTCTAGTCATCTAGCTTATGAGAACAAATAACAATTGTTGGACTTGATGTCATTCCATGTTAATTTGATTTATTTTATGGATGCAATACGAGAATCTAATTCATCAACAGTGATGGTGCAAAACACTAAATTTTAAACTCTCAACTTTGAGAGGGTTGTAATATTTTTGTTATTTATTATTACTACTACTGTGTGTACGTATGTTAATTTTTTGAATTGTTCTATTAGTGTGTTTAGTGCAATTATGAGCGATCAACTGTATACTCCTCAAGTTGCAAATGATTGTTAGCCAGAAATCGGAATGAAATTTGCATCAATAGATGATGCGTTTGCATTCTACAATCAGTATGCACGTGAAGCACGTTTTAGCGCAAGATACAGCAATAGTAAAAAGAATAAGGTGACAAATGAGGTTGTTTGGAAACAATTTGTTTGCTTTAAAGCGGGTCAGACTGATGAAGCTCGTTCAGTGAAAAGAGCATTGAATGGTGGCCCGATTAAGACAAGAACTCGTGGTAAAGTTAGAACTGATTTTAAAGCAAAGATGTCTATTATCAAGCAACAAACTGGATCTGATTGGAGTGTTAGTGTTTTCACAGAAGGTCATAAACATGGACTTTCTACACCTTCAAAGGTGCATTTTCTTTGGTCACACCGTAGTGTTTCTGCTGTGAAGAAATTATTGACAAAAATTTTCAGAAGCTAATATACCTACTTGTCACCAAATGCAACTATTAGAGATAGAGTGCGGTGGGCCGGAAAATGTAGGTTGCATAGAAAGAGATATTAGAAACTTTGAGAGAGATTTAAGGGATGAACAAAAGGGTATTGATGCAAAAACTGTGATAGAATTCTTTACCTCCGAGAAAGAGAAGGATTCAACATTTTTCTTTGACTATGAGACAGATTCAGGTAACATGTTTAAACAATGTTTTTGGGCAAATTCTAGATCAAGGATGGCGTATAGTGTATTTGGTGATGTTGTTGTGTTTGATTCCACTTATAACACCACTAAGTATGGAATGATTTTTACACCTTTCATAGGGGTTAATCATCATCATCAAACAATAGTTTTTGGATGTGGATTTTTAAGTGATGAGAAGACTGATTCATATATTTAGCTGCTTAACAAGTTTTTGGAAGCGATGCCTACAGATGCTTCAATAGCAATTATCACTGATCAAGATCCTGCTGTGACGAAATCAATTGCACAAGTTTTTCCAAAAATAGTGCATCGCTATTGCTTGTGGCATATATTGAACAAATTCTCATAAAAGATTTCTCCGGTGGCTTTCAGAGATCATTATCAGAGCATAAAGAATATTATAAAAAATTCTACATCTCCGGAGGAATTTGAGCAAAGTTGGGTTGAGGTGATTAAATATGCTAATTTAGAGCAAAATAGTTGGATATTGTTGATGTATAAACTACAACATAAGTGGATTCCGACATATTTTAGTCATGAATTTTTTGTTGGGATGTCAAGCAGTCAGAGATCTGAGAGTTCGCATTCGTTTTTCAAAAAGTATGTCTCTAACAAGAACTCATTGATGGATTTTATCACACGATTTAATCGAGCATTAAGATGCTAAAGACACAATGAGTTAGTTGTGGACCATATTGACAGGAATGAGTATCCCAAAATCAAAACAAATTAACCGATGGAGACTCAAATGGTTAAAGTGTATACGAAAAAAAAATGGATGGAGTTTAAAGAAGAAATGAGTCGAAGCCATGATTATTTTGTGCAACCTGCCTCGACAAGAGACGAATCAGATGATATTGTGATTTACAATGTGATGAGCTTTCAAATTTGTTCATCTTCGAAGCCGAGGCTACTTGTGCATGATATACGGAGAGATCATATATCATGTAACTGTGGAAAATTCGAGTTTGATGGTATTCCATGTAGACACATGCTAGCTTTTTTCCGCATTAGCCAAATATTTGAACTACCTGACAGATACATACTTAAGAGATGGACACGAGAAGCAAAGATTGGTGTTGTATATACAATGGATGATGAAAACACCAATGATGATCCAACAAACTTTTTGGTATCACGATGCTCCAAGTTATCTTACAAGGCTTCAATATTGATTAATGATGCATCTTTGACTAATGAGAGGACAAAGTTTTTGGATGAACAACTTGATTATCTACATGGTAAGATCAAAGAGATGAGTAATAGTCCAACTACCTCATACGGAAGTCAAAAAGGGGAAAGATCAAATAAATCAAGAAAGATAGCCGATCCTTCCGGAATAAGAACAAAAGGATGCAGTAAGCGAATGTTATCATCAAAAGAAAAGTCAATTTTGAAGACTAGGGTTTGTCATGGATGTGGGCTTCGTGGAGTATCACATGACAAACGTAATCGCCCCGATTTGCATGACGGGTATGTGAATTGTTGAGTTTTATGTTTTTATGAATTATACCGTTGTTTTTGTAACCAATATATTTCACTTCACTATTTTTACTCTTATATTTAAATTTCAGATCAGTTGCAGATAATCGCCACGTCAACAATGATTATGCAAAAAAAGATTGATGTCCATAGCTGGTGAAAATATTTTTTAAGTCGTTTGTGTAGTGGACTTTTTTGGCATGGTGTAGTTGAATTTCTACGTACCTTACCATCATATTAGATTTTTTAAGTACTATTTTTGCTGTATTTTGGTTTTTGCTGTGGTTAAATTTCTAGATACATGACATTATAAATCATAATATTAGTTTGTGGAGTAGTTTTTTTCGGTTTGCTATATTACACGACATTATGAACCATAATATTATAGTTTGTGGAGTGGTTTTTTTTGGTTTGCTATAGTGAATTAGATTTGCACTTGACAGTAGCTCTAAAAACTGGCAGGTGATGTTACATATGCAGTTCCTACATAGCATTTAGAACTTCTAGCAACTTGGTGTTTTTTACGTTTTTTTTAAACAAATTGACGTTGGAAAAAATTACAAAAAGAGAAGCAAGTTTTTGGAATAAATATCTTGAGACTTGTTAGAATCATGAAGACAAAAAAACGAAGAAGAAATAAATTTATTATACAAATAATAGCGGGTGTTTTGTTGGAGATGATAAAAACATAGAGCATATTCATAATTAAAGAGATTTAGTGGGATTTACAGATATAAATATAATAAAATATCGTACTAGTAAAAGATATGGATTAAATAGACAAACGAAATTGAACAGTTGTCAATGTGCAAAACAAAATTTGCAATTAAAAGGAATGTGGCTGATTTGGAAAGTAGGCGCTCACAACGCTTAAAATAAGTTTGCAGCAGATCATCTCTCATTATATATCGAGGGCATCATTTATTAATTATCTCAAAAAGGCCAAAAATGAAAAAACACAGCCCAACAATAAACCAACAATAAAAATAAAGGCCGAAAACTAATAAGCTTAGTCTTTTTGTCTTCTTCTTAATTAAAATTTTAATTTCAGAGAGCAGGAGGGTACAGTCGCCCTCCCCGACAACCAGTTACCATGGACCGGGACGTACCCCCTCCATTTGCTTCTAATATGCCCCGAGAAAGAAACACAGTTGTAATTCCTCCCTTCAACTTTTCGATCCCAGATCTGCCACTATTGGTATTCTTCTTCCCTTTTGTCATCCTTCACTTTGTTTCTTTATTTCAATATTAGATTTAATTTTATAAAATTAAATTTTAAATTTTGATTTTTAAATATCAATAAAAAAATTTAATTATTAAAATTACTACTCCCTCCGTCCACAAAAAATAGACTCATTTTGCCATTTTGGGACTTCCACAAAAAATAATCCCATTTCTAAAAATGGAAAGTTTATCTCTCATACTTTTCCCACTTTTTCTTCCATCTCTCATACTTTACTCACCTTTTCTCTCTATCTCTCTTACTTTACCTACTTTTTCTCCTCCTCTCTCTTACTTTACCAATTCTACATTAAAACTCGTGTCATACACAAAATGATCTATTTTTTGTGGACGGATGGAGTATTAAATAACAAATTAATAGTTTTAATCAATATTTGATAGTGTCTAATATTTAATCAATAAGGTATGGCGACGCCTTAGTTTTAATCAATATTTAATAGTTTTAATCATAAATAGATCATATAACACAATTTATTTTGAAATAAATATGCATCAATTGTATAGGAGAATTTGACTAAAAATATTATGAAATTGACTAAAAATTTGATACGACTAAAAATTTGATATAGGAGATTTTTTGTTGAAATTTTCTAGTTAATTTTGATTGTTTTCAAATTAATAAACGAAAATTATATTAGTCTTACATTAGATGCATATTTATTTCAGAATAAATCGTGTTATATGATCTATTTATGATTAAAACTAAGGTCTCATCGTACCTTATTGATTAAATATTAGACACTATCAAATATTGATTAAAACTATTAATATATTATTTAATACTCGTAATTTTAATAATTAAAAATTTATTGATATTTAAAAATCAAAATTTAAAATTTAATTTTATAAAATTAAATCTAATATTGAAATAAAGAAACAAAGTGAAGGATGACAAAAAGGAAGAAGAATGATAATTTTAAAATAATATCAGATTTAGTATATCAGTGAAATAATATCAGATTTAAAATGTAAAAAGACCAAATTGCCCAAAACCCCCAAAAGGGTATTTTCGTCACGAAACAGTGAAAAAGGACCATTTTCGAGATAAACGCTTAGTCCAGGGTTGTCTGAGAATATTTTTAAAGTTCAGGGTTCATTGGCGAGACAAACGCATAGTCAAGGGACTATTTTTGTAGTTCACTCTTTTCACAGTACATCTTTTACTAATACAAAAATTAAAATAAAATTAAAACTCTAATTTTCACAATACATCTTTTACTAATATAAAAATAACTAAAACTCCAATTTTCCTAATAAATGTCATAGTACTACTACTAGTATTAATTTTGCTATTCGTAATCTCAATTCATTAGCTATTGTTTATCGGAATCGCGTCTATATAATAGAACCCCTATTCCGATTACATTTTTGTTAGCAAAATTTAAGATGTCGGCCGAAGAAGAGGAGAACGCCGCTGAGCTCAAAATACCCGATGGTAATTGAATGCATCTTTGTAATTCCCCCCCAATTTTCATGGTGGAAACGATTTTACTTTATCAAATTCGTCTTCGCCCTGATTTTTACATCTTAGGGTTTCGTTGTGTTTAGGGTTTTGGTGAGGAAGCTAATTATTGATTGTGTTCATATTTTTCTGTATGAATCCGGCTATTGAGATACAATTTCTGTTGAATCAATTTTGTTGTAACCTCAAGTCTTGTGTGTATGGGATTTGTATGCGAGCTTACTCACTTTTTTTCTTCTTCAGAATTTTTGAAGGCCAAATGTCTTATGAATTGTGAAGTTTCCCTTATACTTGAACATAAATATGAGCAGCTTCAGCAGATGGCTGATGATCCAATGAATCAGATGTCTCAGTAAGTATATTTACTTTGGGATTTTCATGTTTAGCCCCGGATTAATGTTTCCTTTATTAAAATGGAGTAATGTTTATTCATAAATTTGATTGCTTACAGAGTTTTGCATATGGTTCTTTAGTTGTTTTCTGTATAATGATAATTTTTTGTTCGTCAAATTTGTATTTTCAATCCTTTTCACCGACAGTTTTGTAGAAATTGTTCGTATTTTAACTTGCCATGTATAGGAAATTCTGTATGTTGCTAGATCATGGTTGTCTCTCATTTTCAGGGTGTTTGAGAAATCACTTCAATATGTGAAGCGTTTTAGCCGATACAAGAACCCTGATGCTGTCAGACAAGTTCGAGAGTATCCTTTTTGTCATTTATTTGCAGGATCCTGGTTTAGCACATTGATAATTGTTTATGATAGTGTTTGTCTAGTTAAACTATTATGCAATTTGAAATTTCATAAGAGGAAACATGCTCTCTTTTGTTGAGTGAGCATATTTGTACCATCTATGTTGAAGAACTGACTGTATTGAATTTGTATCTTAGCTCGTCATTATTCATTTGTGCATGCCATCAGAACTGAAAGATCATAATATCGTCTTTCTGTAGACAAGTGTAATTCTT
This sequence comes from Salvia hispanica, assembly GCF_023119035.1. Lineage (NCBI taxonomy): Eukaryota > Viridiplantae > Streptophyta > Magnoliopsida > Lamiales > Lamiaceae > Salvia > Salvia hispanica. The sequence goes on from NC_062968.1 coordinate 46,330,450, forward strand.
AACACAAGTTACAGAATTCTTAGCAGATATCAGCTTGCTGAGTTCGAGGTAAGTTTCACTTTTTCCTGATCAATCTCGTTTGTATGTCTACTCTTAAGAAACCTTTATAAACTGTGTGTTTTTGCAGCTCTGTGTACTTGGGAACCTTTGTCCCGAAACAGTGGAAGAAGCTATAGCTATGGTTCCGTCCATCAAGGTACCCATTATCTCGATTGCAGCTCTTTATGTTATAGTGAAATTGGAAAGTTAAACCTGGAGTTGTAAGTTAAGCATGCACTTTTATATTCTAAACTTTCCAACCTAAAAGTGACATCACCAAATATCCCCCTCCAATTTACTCGACCGTTTCGTTCCATGGATTGCAAGATGTGGGAACGGAAATGAGCCACCTAACTTTATTTCGTAATGTGAATGTTCTCATAGCAGTAAATTTATCCGTTCCATGGATTGCAAGACGTGGGAAAATAAATGAAAATTAATGTGAATGTTCTCATAGTAGGAAATTTATTGACTTTGATGACTAAGGTTCTAAATGGGGGGTTTTCTTTCTTTACAGACCAGAGGAAGAGCACATGACGATGAGGCAATTGAGAAGATGCTGAACGATCTCTCCTTGATCAAAAAATTTGAGTAGTCATCTTTTTGTTGTAAGCATATGGCATTAAGTTGTGGCCATAAAAATACATATTTTAGGGATTGCAATTTACTTATTTCGAATCCAGCTTGAAATTAATGTTGTATGCTTTGATAATAGGATTGTGATCAATGTTGTATGCTTTGATAATAGGATTCTGATCAGAGTTCAGTATATTATATCATTCCTCATATTTCATTATTCTCTCATCTTTATAAAAGAGAAAAACTTGTAACAAATAAAAGTAGACAAATTTTGTATGACAGTAAAATATTAAAAGACTTGTGTTTGGGGATGGAGGGAGTAATTACTACTCCATTTAAATTTTATTCAAAGACAAGACATGATAAATTTATCATCAGAAGAAAGCCCAGGGAAGAAGCACCAATAAACACTAAAACCATTCAATCTGTAGGAGAAACAGCACATTGGTCCTACATGCAAAAACAAAGAACAAACAAGAGAGATAGAGGGACAAATCTCATTATTACTACAAGGGCCGCTCCATTTGGTGTTTCAATGGGCCAATTTGATAACTCTCCTCAGGTTCTCTTCTGCAACCACTCATTGAATTTAACCTGCGCTGCTACTGTATCCAGCCTATATAACTGGCACCAGTGGTTAGCAGCCTCGGCTCCCAAGGTGAACCCGACTACTGCTCCAAAAGCAAAAGACAACACAGTACCTGCCAGGACGAATAAGTTTTATGAGATATTTCTGTGTTCGGAGAAAGACAAGTCCACTGGCACAAGGCATCATTTAAATAATAATGGAATAACATTAACAAAAATAACACAAGGCATCATAGAATGAAAGTGCAACAATATACAAGAAAGAAGCAGCAGATAAGAAGAAAGTTAACCCACAAAGAGCAATACTTATGCCAAATACACGAGGGATGAAAGGTACTTCAGAAAATTGTGCTTTAGGCCTAGTGATACTGAATAAAAAACTATAAAGAATCAACATTCCATACAAATTGCCTCCATCATTTTGCCAATGTCAATACCTCAAGTAAATACACCGCACATCCACTCAAAGAAATAACAGTACTTCCAATACCATCTACTCTTCATCTCATAAAATACCCCAGAATCAGCCAATGAAGAAAAAAATGGATTAATGGTAGATTTTTTACAGACATGTCAACTAGTGGTTAACAAGTGAAAACTATGCAATACATCACTTGTGGAATTCATTTTGTGTTGGTTAAGAGTGTCTGGATGAATATTACTAAGTGCCTACTGATTGTGGAGAAAACTACTTGCTGGAAGTCCAAACAAATTTGTGTTCATAAATCATAATGTAGCCAAATAACCAAAGTGGAAGAGGACACATATAATAAAACTAGAAAAGAATCATTATTCCATACACCATCATCTTTCCAATGTCAAGACCTCATGAAAATACACCGCACATCCAATCAAAGAAATAATGGTACTTTTAATCCCATCTCCTCTTCATCTCCATAAAATTCCCCAGAATCAGCCAACCAAAAAAAATAGATTATGGTAGATTTTTTACAGATAAATCAAGTAGTGGTTAAGAAGTGAGAAGCCTACAATACATCACTGATGGAATTCATTTGGGTTGGTTAAGAGTATCTGGAGGAATATTAACAAATTTCATACTGAATTACTGATTTTGGAGATAAACACTTGCTGGAAGTCCAAACAAATTTGTGTTCATAATGTAGCACAAATATCCAAAATGAAGGAGCCTAGACACATATAGCAAAACTAGATTATACCGTGAGGACTCTTTGACCACCTCCAAGCATTTCCACCAGTTGTAATCGCTCCAACAGCAGCACCTACATAAGCAAAGTTAGCTGCTTGCTCTGCAGCCTTCAGCTGCAACATGAGGCAAACAAGAGGCAAGAAAACAGTATCAAGATAGGGTTATGAGGGAAAAGTTCATCTATCAAGCCTGGAAAATGGAAACCAACCAAAAACCATGAATCTAATAATAATCATGAAATGCAGCTATTTAATATCCGAAAAACCCGTTCCTAATCAAATTCTCAAACAATTCCAGATATAATGCAATGAGAAATTTCAGTTTCCAAGCAATAAAGACAACCAGAACAGAATAATAATTCCACATAAGGCCTAACAAATTACCATTAACCTTCGACCTAATCTGAAAATTCTAAGAAATAGCAGATGCCTCATTCGCATTTCACAACAACTATCTTCAGAGATTTTACTGAATTCATATAAAGCATCAATCTGCAAGATGAAGTGATGAAACATCGAGAAAACGCATGAACAAACTTACACATATAACAATTAACCAGTAATCTTATCCATTCGACCTCACAGAGAACACAAAAGGCCGATCAAAATCAATTAAACATCTACAAGCATCGCAATACGAAGCATCAGAAAGAGTTCAAAATCACATAATTTAGCGGAACAAATACTGAAGGAACAAAATTAAAAACACGCAGATTGTGAGATAAATCAGAAAATACCGCAGGTCCGTGGACGGGATCAGATGTGATGAACTGCTGGACAGTGGCGCTACTCCGATGGGACAAAGGTCTATCGGGGTTTAAAATTTTGGAATAATCGTCGAGATGAAAACTCTTCTTCAGAGAATGCCACAAGCTTCTTCTTGATTCCTCGATTTCGCTCATTTTCCTCTCCGCTGCAGCGATCGATTGGTTTTGGGGATTTAATTTTTAGTCCTACAAATTCACCTTTTTAGTGATACAAGTACAGCAAGTACTACAACCTCCATCTCCCATAATTTGTTGCTATTTGATTAAATTTTAAGAAATGTAATAAAAAGTTGATTGAAAAAGTTAGTGATGATATTGGTCCTATTTTTATATACTCATTTCATTCTGTTTCTTTCAGCACGAAGATTAAGAAAAATTATGTTTGGTGATTATTTAAGCAAAAGGAAAATAAAGTGGAAAATAAAAAAGGTAGAGAGATGAAGAGAGATAAGTAAAAGAGAGTAAACTAAGTGTGGAAAAATGTGTTGACTTTTATAAAAAGGGAAATGATTTTATTACATGGAACGTACGGAAATGACAAAATGACTCTATTATTATGGAATGTGAGGAGTATTAGTTTTATACTCCCTCCGTCCCACAAAAAATGTCACACTTGTGGGACGACACGGGATTTTAGGAGGTTTATTTTGTGTGTTAAATGGATAGAGAAAATATAATTTTTATATTCACGTGAGAGAGAACTTTTCCACCATTCTATTATTCAATTTAAATAAAAACATTTCCACAATATTAAAATGCATTAAAAATACCCGAAATACTATTACAAATTACAAAATAATTAAAAATTACATAATTAAAATCCTAAAAATTAAAAATTACACAATTAAAATCCTAAAAATTAAAAATTACACAATTAAAATCAATAAAATTAAAAAGACGCACTACTCGTTGCCGAATTTCGCCCAAATGTGATTGATTAGATCTTTTTGTAGCTCAGTGTGGGCTCTTGTATCGCGCATTGTGTGTCTTCTTTCGATCCTCTCGTTCACCGTCGTATGCACACCTCGGCGTGGGGGAGACCTCGCGGTTGAGCTTCCGGCTTCATCCTCGTCGTAAAAGTTAGCCGCCATCGGTCCTTCGTCAGCTATAATCATGTTGTGCAAGATAATACACGTGTACATGATGTCGGCGATATTCTTAACGTACCAAAGCCGAGAAGGGGACTTCACAATGTTGAATCGGCCTTGAAGGACACCAAAAGCTCTTTCGACGTCTTTCCGAGCAGACTCTTGACGCTGCGCAAAAAGAATCCGTCTTTGCTCTTGTGGATTGCTGAACGACTTCACGAAAGTCGACCACCTTGGGTAGATACCATCGGCGAGATAGTAACCCATGTGGTATGCATTTCCGTTGACGGTGAAGTCGATCGCCGGTGCTACACCATTCAAAACATCATCGAAGAGTGGTGAAGAATATAACACGTTCAAGTCGTTGTTGGATCCGGCAACACCGAAATATGCATGCCAAATCCATAGGCGGTAGTCGGCGACCGCTTCAAGGATAAGCGTTGGGCCGCCACCTTTGTGGCCGCTTAAGTGTTGCCCCCTCCAAGCAGTCGGGCAATTCTTCCACTTCCAATGCATGCAGTCAATGCTGCCTAGCATACCGGGAAAACCGTGGACTGTTTCGTGAAGACGAAGCAACCGTTGACAATCGTCGGTGGTGGGTGCCCGAAGGAATTCCTCGCCGAAAGCAGAACGAACGCCGTCGCAAAAATTCTTGAGGCATAGGATTCCAGTTGACTCACCGACATGCAAATACTCGTCGAAGAGGTCAGCCGTTTGCCCAGTAGCAAGTTGTCGGATGGCACAAGTACACTTTTGCAACGCCGTGAGACTTTGCCGACCGGTTGCGTCTGCACCTTCTTGAAAGTATTCAACGCGGGTGGACAATGTGTTGACAATACGCATAAACAACCGTTTTGACATGCGAAAACGGCGCCGAAAGTAATCTTCTGGATACCGCGGCTGGTCGGAAAAATAGTCGGCAACGAGCCTTTCATGGGCTCCCTCTCGATCACGAGGGATGTAGCGACGTTTTGCTCTAGTTGGTTGAGGAGGAGGGGCGGGGGTATTGGCGGCGACATAGGCTTCATAGGCGGCACGATATTGTTCATAATATTCTTGTTCTTCGCGCTCCGCTTCCGCAATGAGATTGGTGAAATCCATTTTTGAATTTTTTAGAGAGAGTTTGGGTGAGAGAGGAAGATGTAGATGATTTAGTATGAAAAAGTATGAATGAGAGATAATTTGATGTGAAAAGTGGATGATGAATGTGTGTATTTATAGATGATTTTGGGATAAAAAAAAATCACAAAAATCCAAAAAAAACGTCCATAAACGGCTCTATTTTTTGGGAATCCAAAAATATATTTTTTTTTAATTTTTTGGTATTATTTTGAATTATTTATGAATTTTTTTTTTAAAAAAAAAAGCTCGTGCTCAGCGGCACGGACGGACATCTCTGTTAGAGTTATAAATTCAAATAAATAATGTGGTTAAGTTTAGGTGACAATTAACATTTAATGTACATATTTATTGATAATTTGATATTCAATAATTCACTTAATAGAAACAAGAAGTCGTGCATAAGAGAGAGTTCCAAATTCCAATACAAGTGTGGCAAACGAAGTCATTGCTGCATGAATGCATCTATTCATTCAGCACTAGCTACAAATTAAGCAGAAACTAATCGAGGTAATTGTCATTCTATTACTATTACACCCAACAACACATGAGTGACGAGTCTACTCTAAATCATAAACTGCAATAGACGACATCAACACACTCCCCATCCAAAGCTTCCCTTCTCTCTCCTCCACTTCACTTATTGCTCTAACTACTCTTCCCTGTCTATCCTCCAAAATCTGCACAACCTTACCATCTTCGCTGTACTTCACCACCGCAGCATGCATTCGCCCTCCAATATGCATCAGGTAATGGATCTTCCCAGATATCGGAAGTTTCAACCAGACATGCCGGAGCTTTGGATACACACCTAGGATGTGTGCGTATATGCTTCTCCGACAATGGATTGCTACCCAAAACTCCCCCTTCTCATTTGTCCGTACATTGTCTGGGAATCCCGGGAGCATGGCAAAGGGCTCCCATGTCCCTGCCTTCTCGCCTTTCAACCAGTATTTGATCAACCTACACAAATTGAATATACATAATTATCCAAGATAATATCCATTCTGCAAAAATGTACTCATGTTCAAATTTCAAGTTGTAAACACAAATAAGCATTGCACATACCTCCCAATCGAACACTCACAGAACACGAAGAATGAACGATCGTTGCTTAAGGAAATGCCGTTTGGAAACTGTATGTTCCGGACAAGAACAGTGGTTTGTTTTGTATGTGGACTGTACTTGAGCACCCTTCCACTATCCTCGCTAGAGAAAATCAACTGGAGGAAGTTCCTGAGATGAGCAGATACTAGTTAGAATCAATCAATCCTTATCTCTAAACCTCCAAACTAAAAAATACACCTCTTTCACTATGAACTGATGATACCTTCTTTTGTACTTGGTGCTGCTATCAGTAAAGTAAACGTTCCCTTGATCGTCAATGTCTAAGTCATTCGTGAATCCCAGGGGAACGCCTTCCGCCTCGGTGGTGAGAGAGGTGGCCAAACCACCCTCAGGGCCAACCTTCATCAACCCGAAATATGCATCAGCAATGTACAAATCACCACTCTTGTTGTCAAATCTCAGCCCCAAAGGCCTGCCACAAATGTGCTCATTCTTCATGTAACTCAGCACTGATGGCTTCCGATTGCACACGCCCGATGACCTTAAACAACAGTATAATAAGATCAGACCAGGCCATAAACAAAGTACATGAGCAAACTACATCACATTTAAATTATCAATGGAGATTGGAGAACAACTTCCCTCCAGAAAATTAAACAATTCAATTATCTAAAAACTACAGATAAAAAAAGAAACACTAAAAGAATCACCAATTAGCGGAAGTGTAGGCAAAGTCAATCCAGTTGACCCCATCCCAGAAAATGATCCTGCCATCAGCGACACCGGTGTACGGGCCGTGGCCCTTGGGGTCGAAAGCAATGCTCTCGGGGCCCTGCACCTCATTCAAAAACCTAATTTCCGATTTCTGGAGAAGATTCTCGCGGTCCATCTCGGCAGGGAGAGAGGACCACGGAGGCATCTCAACTGTAACCGACTCGAAATCGGGGAATTCGGAAAGAGCGGAGTGGCGGAACGGATCAACGGCGCAGTAGAGCGCCAGCAGGAAGAAGAAACCGGCAAATGCTCTGGCAGGCGTCATGGGCAGCGAAAGCAGAGGATATAATTAGCAAGGGATATGGCTATGCATGGGGTTTATATGAAAACGGTTTGTGAGGTAAGTGTGCATGAATAGTTGGAGAGGAGAAATGAGTGCAACCGCCAACCAACCACGAGCTTATTCCTGCATTAATGATGTATACGAGCTTAGGGTTGTTTGGGCCACGCTATATGTTTACTCCTGCAGTCCTAAGTATTTATTCAGTCAACTCATGCATTTTCACTTCACATACTTAGATAAACACCTAACATTATATTGCTACAATTTTATACTCCATATCTTATCATTAATAGTGCCAAGTACTGTTCGATTTGGTTCTTATTTATCGCAAATTAACGTTTTCTATAATCACAATTATAGTAGTATGATGGACTACGTGCATACATTTAATTAAAGTTTATGTGAGTACAATTGGTATATTATCGATATATAATTCTACTTCATAACTTTTGATATTTTTTTTTTATTGTTTTCCATAACTTTCCTTTTTTCCTAATTTAAACATATAAATTATGAGAGTTTTTCTGATTTCCTTCTATAAACAGTTACAATCAAAATAAAATCATTTTGTGAATTGGTCTAATTTTTCTCTTTTCGAAGTTGTAATATTTGGTGTTTTATTAGACAATAAATCCTTTTCAATTATACCCAAGTATTTCTAATGTCTTGAAAAATTATCAAATTTTAAGAGATTTTGTGAAATAGAATAATTATGATTTTTATCTTTCAAATTGCTTTTGATTAGGATGATGAGTGTTTATGTTTTCATATACTCCTATTACTTAATTTTTGTGATTTAATATGATTATGTAAGAAATTGCATAATTTTATTTTGATTATATGATTTTATTAGTGTAAATTGTGTGATTTTAATTCTTGATGAATTATTATTTAAAAATAAAGAAAATTTTAGAAAATATTGAAAGTTTGTGTATCTGTAATCAACTTATTTATGTGTGGAAGCAATTTATAGGTTGCCATAAATAATATGTCTGCATATATAGATTTACTAAATAGAGTACTAGTAATAAAAATGAAAACTTATTTTTTTTTTCTTTTTCTTTTGAAAATAAGATCAATAACGGTACTCTATCTACCTATTAGATAGAGGTTTCACAGCGTTAATAACATTAATTAAAATGTTAATAATCGACCTTATTCATTTAAACTTATCACAATTATATTAGTAGTATTATATACTCCATTTAAGCCCAACAAAAGACTAATGTATATATATAAGCCCAATTTTGTCCCGTGGAATAATTCATAGTCTGTAGCCCAAACAACTAATGTATTTATAAGAGCATCCCCGAGGGAGGAGGTAAATGAGAAGGTAAACAATGATAACCACCAAATTTATCTTTTTATGATGGAAGGTAAATGGGAAGGTAAAATACATTTTCCCATATTGAGGAGGTATCTTTACCTCTCCATAGAAGAGAAGGTAAAATAGAAAAAACTGATTTTGAGATTGGCGGGAGAGAGAAGCGGCAAAATCTCAACAATATACCTATTTACCTTTTCAATATACCTTTCATCCTTGGAGTTGATTGCTTTTTGGGAAGGTATATTGCACTTTTTGAGAAGGTATAAATATGATATATCCTTTTCATTTACTCTCTCCCCTTGGAGTTGCTCTAATATAACTTCAAATTCATAATTTAACGGCAGCTACACTGAAGGAAAAGAGCATGAAACAAAAACAAAAACAATAATCTCCTCCCATGAAATTAGGTTTGCATAATTAGAATTGGAGCTTCAATTCCATATCTAATGTTTGATAATGCAAAAAATTTGAGTTTGGAATTGAATCGAAATTTCAATTTCACCTAATTCCATATTTAAAAGTGAACAATTAAAATTTTGAAATAATTATAAAATTGAAAGCTAAAAAATTCATAGAAAAAAGCAGAGAAATTGAAATTCATTGGCCCTTGAGAGCAACATCATCATCAGGGGCGGCGAGCAGTGTTTGAATATCTGAATTAATTTAATTATCGACTGAATTGACCGTGGATAGAGTTCATATTACTGAATCTAGTAGAGTACTACAAATTCAAAAATTTAAAGTAAAGTACTCCATAAATTTAGAGTTGCGAGTGCAGTTTATCTCGTTTATATTCTTTTTCTTTTAATGAAAAACATAACTCATAAATGTGGTCAATATTTCAAAGTAGGAGTACTATTTATAAATGAAATGTGACCACAAATTAGGTTTTGCTTTCCCAAAATTGTAACGGTTGGTGTGCCAACCATTTATATGCATTTAATTTTCAATTTACATTTATTATTATTTTTATTTCCTTACAAAAGGTTAAAATCTCAACCCTATGGGCTTTCCACGTTAAGGTCTGACGGTACTATAAGGAGTGTTCAATCAGAGTATGCAGAGGTCCGCTAAGGAGGAGTGTCATATTAGGATATCAGGGTATGTAGTGGCCCGCTAAGGGGAGGTCCGTAAATGATTTTTACATCCGTTTTGTATATGTTTGGTGTTGGTGGTAAAGATAACAATTAGTATTAAAAGTGTAAATCAATTAATTATATTATAAAAATAGATATAACTAGGTTATTGACATAATTATCAGTTATAAATTTAAGATAGTTATTAACTAATACATGACCTGAGATGCAATGTACATGACATGCAATACTTTTTAAAGTGATAGGAATATCAAATAACATGTTAAGTACCACTAGCCCAACGCTAGCAACCTCAGACAAGAATTGGTCTCATTAATTTGTTTTCATCTGCGGTAGTGCTTGGTGTCGATAAACCAATTATCTTGATACACAAAGTTGTTGACCTCCTTAGTGATTATGAAATCCAAGCAGCTTCCATCGTATTTGCTGAAGTCCATCACGACAACATGGGCAACTTAAATCTTCTTCTTCTTGAAAACTTTTGGCTTACGGTAGACCTTCGCCACATGGTCATGTTTGCCACAGTTGTAGTAATCACCCCAAAATCTCTTGGTTTGCTGCTTCCTTTTTCCTTTGTTCTCAGCATAAGGGATAACTCATTTGTTAGAGGGAGCATCTCGTTCCAAATGATGGCCTTTGATCACTGATCATACCTTTCACCTTTTGACCATTTTTAGCACGTCTGACTCAGTGCGCAACTTAACGATTAAGTCTTTAGAAATCATCTCCCATCGTTTGTGCTTGAGGTAGCTCTTGAAGTCTTTTCAAGTTAAGGGCAATTTCTAAATCACTGTTGCAACAATAATTGCGTCTCGAAGGACTATCCCATCGACAATGATGTTGTGTGCAATGAGTTGGAATTCTTGTACTTGATCCATGATAGGCCGATCGAGAATCGATCATTTTGTAGTTCAAGTACTTAGAGACTAAACTTGCACCCAACAATTATATGTAACCGCGGTCATCAAAAATACGTAATCATGTATACTCCTTCCGTCACTTAAAAATATGAATTATTGATGGAATATGAGTTTTAATACACAATTGGTAAAATAAGTGAGATGAATTGAAATATTGTTAATAGAGAATAAGTTCCACCTCATTAGAGAAAAAAAAAATTCCTAAAATAAAAAGTTCAGAATTTCAAGGGATGTATTAAAAAGGAAATAGTTCATATTTTTTAAGAACAGAAAGAGTATTCAACGTCAACAATTACATTTGAACATAGACTTAAGCAGCCTGCTCATGTTTTCAAGAACTCTACAAATATATATGTACACATAAACAACAATGTTTTCGTTCTCTAAGACCCTCTCCAGTGGTACTCCAAAAGTAATCCGACTTTGAGTTTTTAAGTAAAATATACACATTTTTTGCTTTAAATTATAATAAACCTGAATCACTTTTCAAATTTTATGAGTAAAAAATATGTAATGGAAAAAAAATATTCCTTTAAGTGTAAGTTTAATAAAAATAGTTAGAGTGAAATTATTATTTAATTTAATGTAAATAGTTGGAGATAGCTTACTCTAATATATATCGACTCATTAAACTCATGTTTCTGTATTTTTTTTTTCAATTCGATTAAATTAAGAAAAAGACCTAATTTGTTTCCGTATATTTTAGGTAAGTTAAAGTCGGAGGATTATAAGTAAACGGTTCTCCGGTTCTTGGTTAACTGGAACCAGAACCGGTCGGTTAATTGAGGAACCGGAACTGGTTAAAATACGGTTCTAGTTCCGGTACCGGTTCTAACTTTTTAAATAAAATCGGTTCTGGTTCGGAACCGGATCCGACCGGTTCCTAACCGAGAATCGGTTTAAATTCAATTTTATTTTTTATAATTTAATATACTAATAAATCTAATTTAATTAAATTAATTTTGAATTAAAGTAAAATAATGTGAAACATTGAGTGATTTTTAGATTTAAACAGTGTTAGATTTACGAGCTCTATTTTCTGAAGTATTTAAAATGTTTAAACCATGATACATTGAATCTACAATTATTTCTCTGATCCATTTTTTATGAACTAACTACAATGAGTAGGACATCATAAGTTTTTTTTTTTTTTTTCCAAAAGAACTTATACAAATACTCCCTCCGTTTCGCCATAGTTGAGGCGAAACTTTTCGGCACGGAGTTTTAGAAAGGAATATTGGGTGTGTTAAATAAATAGATAAAAAAGTAATAGAGATAAAAACGTAGAGAAAATAAAGTATAAAGTGAATAAAGTAGAGAGAACAAAGTAAGACAGAGTAAAGTAAGAAAGAGAAAAAAGTTACCATATACAGAAATGACTCAACTATGAAGAAACTTTCCGAAATGGAAAAATGACTCAACTATGAAGAAATGGAGGGAGTACAATATCATTTCGTGTGATAGAAATTTAACTTTATAACAAAATTATGTAACAATTCATTTAACATACGATTTTAATCTATTTGTAATAATTTATTAACTGTTCCGTTATAAACCAAAAAGTCACAACAAGATCAATTAGTATTGGAAATTCCAATGAATATTTGTTTAGCCAAAAAAGGGAAGATGAAATTCAATTTTAAAACTAATTTTTCAAAAAAATTGCTAAAGTTTATAACTCCTATTTTTGTATTAAAAAATTGCTATCATAAACTAGTCCGACCTACTACACTTGGCATCACTTTTATCCATATATGAATAGAGTAAAGTGTTGGAACATATATACTAAAAAGCATTTTTCGAGTTTATTTTTGAATTTGATAAATTGCTTGTATATTGTAAACACTCTTCATTTAATGAGAATAATAAATGTTTTCTTCACACTGTGTATTTTACTTTAATGGGTATTGACCGTATTTAATTATATATTAAATTATATAATTAGAACGCCGGAAAGTAAAATCAGTCTAAGTCTTCTACATTGAAGGTTGGGTCGTGGAACAGGTCATCACAGTAGGTGGCCCAACCGGTACCTTGTAGAAGTAAAACTTTTTCACAACTTAGATAGGCTTTGGCTACCTATCGTGAAAGGTTGCAGTGCCCATCCGAAAGTCGTCTTACCTTGAGAATGACTAGTAACACTGGTGTGGTATAGCATTGAATGGATCTAAAGTATAGACACGTCTTTGTTGCTATCTACTGTAAGACGATGTCTTGGAGATTTAATATTTCCTAATCTTTGTATAATATAGGACACACGTTATTTAATCATACGCTGCTTTGACTTATCAATAGGTGCGGGTTTTTCGTAACCCAATATTCCTGATATCTTGGGTAGTAGTAATTAATAACTAGTATGGTGTCAGTTTTATTATTACATTGAATCGTGTGCCTGCGTGGTTTGACTATATCCCCAAGAGGTGTTCGAGAGAAGTTCTATTATTCGGAAACCCGGTCGGTTTGGATTTAATCCAAGAATAAATAGAAAAGGAAAAGTATATTTTAAATATACATCTCGTACTAGACAAACTCTTGGAAATAAAAAGATATTAATTAATTTAAAGTCTATAGCAGACTACAAATTAATTAATGGATATAGAAAGTCTTAGACACGGGAAATAATATATTAAAGAGGTTAACCCGGATTGCTTGTAATCACGGATTGGATGGGCGGTCAATATTTCTTCTATAGTGGCACAAGAAATATTCCATTGGCCTTATATTAAATTATGGGTTATAATTTAATTAGTAAAGAAGGTCCAATGGGGAGGCCCAATCCAAGCCCCATAGATCCCTAACCTAGCCCATCATAAACTCTATAAATAAGAATGTAAGGACATGAGACAAAGGTAATCACAAACCCTAGCCTCCACACTTGGCTTTCTTGTCTTCTCCTTCAAGATTCTTATAATTTCTAAGAGATTCCTCCCACAAGGAATTTAGATCTATAGAGTTAAGGGTCATAGGTTAGAAGATCTTTGGTCTTGCATTCACAATCAAACTTCAAGATCTACACGTGGAGAAGTAGCAAGCCACTTCGATTCTTTGGAGAATCATTGTTGTAAGTATTCAACAACATAATTTAATTTAAATTATGTGATTAATTGCGCAATTATATGTTTCTACATGTTCAAGCATGAAATTGAATCGACCCACATAATCACCTAAATAGATTCTTTTGTGGATTTATTTAATTTGCAATTTCCGCTGCGATTATCCCCAACATAAAGGCCAAAAGTGGTCCCTAACATATGGTCGTTTTATCAATTTGGTCTTAAACATTATCTTTTTGATTATTTGGTCCCTCACAAATGAACTCCGACCTGAATCGGTCCTCCAATTGACGGAACCGTCAATAATAGACGGTCAACGTCATTTCTGCCGCCAACCACGGCTTCGGCAACTCTCCAACTCCATCTCCGCCCTCTTCCGACGCCACCTCCGCCGCCTCGTGTCCCTCGTCTCGTATCCCACCCTCTTCACCCTCACTCTCCGCCACCTCCAATCCCTCTTCCTCCTCCACAAGTCCCTCCTCGTCGCCCGCCACCTCCTCTCCAACCTCACCCTCCTCACCCACGCCATCCGCAACCCCACCGCCGCCCCTCCCCCGCCGCCGCCCTCCGATTCTCCGCCTACATGAAGCTCAGAGACCTCAACGCCGTCCTCCTCCTCTGCGAGCTCCACCACCACGACCCCAACTTCCTCGACGCCCTGCCTTCGTGATGGCGCGCCATCCTCGCCGAGTCTCCGACGGTGTCTACTGCGAGGTCCTTGTCACTCTCGACGGAAACGTTATGCGGTCGGATTGGGTGCGGCGGGTGAAGAGGGTGGGATACGAGAGGAGGGACACGAGGCGGCAGAGGTGGCGCCGGAAGAGGGCGGAGATGGAGTTGGAGAGTTGTCGAAGCTGAGGTTGGCGGCAGAAATGACGTTGACCGTCTATTATTGACGGTTCCGTCAATTGGAGGACCGATTCAGGTCGGAGTTCATTTGTGAGGGACCAAATAATCAAAAAGATAATGTTTAGGACCAAATTGATAAAACGGCCATATGTTAGGGACCACTTTTGGCCTTTACTCGAGTGTTATTGTATTGTTGGTTTGTATATTTTGTGTATTTATTTGAATTTTTAGGTATTATTTGTTATCTTTCTAGATGTTGGATTATTTTTTTTTAGTATTGAACTATTTAAAATTATAAATAAATTTAGATTAAAATTACACCTCGGTTTCGGTTCAGAACCGGAATCGACTGATTCTTAACCGGCTGGTTCCAAATCGGAACCAATCTGTTCCAATTCTAGGATTTATGAAAATTTAAAACCAATTAACCGGTCCGGTTAGAAGCGAAACCGGCCGAATAAGGCCTAATTATAAATCAAAAGTTGTGCAAACAAAACACATCACGTTGTTCAAATCTATACAATTGAATCCATTTGCGTCTCAAGTGTCATGTCTACACATTTCTTTGTTGTTTGACACATTATAATACTGATACAAATCTATATGCTGATTTCCATAAAGTTGATGTCTTTTATTCTTGAAACTCAATACGTCACTAATTAATTAACCCCATTTTCATTTTTAAGCATTTGTATTAAGAAATAAGTGTCACTTGTATACTTTCTTGATTCTAAATTACTTAAAGTTGTATTCTATGTTGGGCCCTCCCAAATTACGTGGTATTATATTTTATTTTTTGCCAAAAATCTTCTTTTCATGATTTCTCATACTTTATTCCTTATTGTTGCTCGAACTCTCTTACTTTAATCTAATTTTTTTACTTAATGTTTCTAAATATTAACCTTTTAAATTACATATCCAACAGAAAGGATTCAATTACCTCGAGACAAAGAAGAATACTCCTTATATACTCCCTTCTACCATGTAAAGCATGAATATTTGGTTGGACTCTTCTACCATGAAAAGCATGAATATTTGGTTGGACTGAGATTTTAATGCATAATTAGTAAAGTAAGAGAAAGATAGAGAAATGATAGTAGAAGTAGTAGTAGTGCAGAGTGAGTCCACATTATTAGTAGTGTAGTTAGATTTCCAAAAGTAGAAAGTTCATACTTTTCATGGACGAATTAAAAAAGAAATAGTTCATCCTTTTTCGGAACTTAAAGGGATTTGAGTATCAAATACTCCCAGAATTTTTTTTTTACTTTAATTTAATGTTGGAATTTTTACTTGGTGGGAGCTATCATTTTCACCAACTATATGAAAAATATTGATGGGACAAAAGACATTCATATGCGTGTGATGTTCGGTTAAATCCTTTTTAAGTTAGCGTCAGAATCTCAATTTTGGCTATTCGGAGAAAATCTCATTTGGTGATTCTATCTAAATTGTAGCTCTTCTTTAAGTTGTGTATTTATATGAACTAGTATCACGCCCGTGCGATGCACGGATTGATTTAATTTCATCACTGTAACTTCATATTTTGAACTAATTAATTACTTAAAATCAGATACAACTATATGATCTCATGGTTAAAAAATCACAGATGTGTAATACAATTTAAATGAACCATCCTAAAACATACAATTAAACAACTTTATAAATCAACCAAGTGCTTTAAAAATCATAGATGTATAAAGCAATTTAAATGACCATTTTATTCTATATCAAAAAACAATAATCATAATTTTATATTGTATTAATGTCTACCACAAAACAACAAACATAATTTTATATTGTATTAATAGACAATATAAATGCTTCAATACCATACACATCAATAAGTAGAGATAATCATCAATACTAAAGAGTCAATAAAATATAGAGATAAAGTAGTTAAGTATGGGGGACATAAAAAAATTTACAATACGAAGTTCATAAGGTTTGGAAAATTTATTTGCATCAATCTCCTAGATACAAATTAAATTTTCAAAATATTCACACAATCTCTCTCACGAAAAAAAAGACATGTTGCTTATTATAATAATGCATGAAAATTATTTCCAAAGTCAAACATAAAAATAGTTATAAATTAAACAAACAAACAAATAATAAAACATTAATCTAACGTAAACACATTGTCAAATCTTCTTCTTCACTCAGATGTTAATTTCTTCTGCAATATACTTCTGCCGCAGCTTATGTATCCATCCCATTTTCTTCTTATTCTCGATCAATTGGAGATTCGACATTAAATTCATTATCTCAAAAGATATAGTGTTACTTTAAGTTTTAGATTAATAATTAAATAAAGAAAATATTGGTAGCTCAATATCAATTATCGAAATAAACTACAAATCTCAAACTTACATGAAATGATTTAAAATTTATGCTTAAACAATTACCACTAACACCGCAATCCACGTAGTATGTATAATCCCTGCATTTACATAAATAATGATAATTAATCAAATCTATCCAATCGAAAGATGAATCCAAAGAATAAAATTTATCGAAAATTCAGTGACATGTAATAGAAAATAAAGAGTGAGTGAATTTATAATACCACATGTCATATTTTTATAGTTCAAAAAAAGAATACGGATCTTAATTTAAATGAAAAAAAATATCAAAGAAGACGTTATAGATATAACTAATCACAAGATGTTATTTTTTGTTGATTACTTTTTCCACCCAAGCTTCCTTGAACTCGACGATGAACTATAGCCGAGCAATTAGGATCATCTACACACCCAAAGACCATCATAATAAGCTCTCCATTTACATTTTACATACAAAATTCACCCTCCAACGTATCAAAAAATATGAAATGTAGGGGTTGCTTGAAAATTCTTGTCACACAATTACAATACTCAACTATTGCAATGAGGACAACTTCAACGGCCATTCTCTTTTCCTAAACTTGTGGTAAGAATTTTGCTGAATACAATATGGTATTTGCACCTATGGACCATATATTTATAGCCATGAATTCAAATAGGATAAGTTAATTCTCTAATTATGTAACGGTGCTAAATTTACATTATTCAATGCTAGTTAATTTCTAAAATTAAACGCTAGTTATTTGTATGCAATTTAATATTTTAATTAGTGGAAAACCGTTACAATAATCATTGAGAATTTAAATGAAAATTAGTATTACTTTATTTTATGGTGATTACAATTACGTTGATATCAAATTCATAAGAAACGTTCAATAACAATGAGTATTTAAAATTTCACCCAAAACTTTTAAATATTCAATATTTAACCCAAAACTCGCATTTTATATATGTATAGATAGATAGATGCGAAATGAAGGTGATCAAATAATTTCCTCACACCATATATTAAGGTCTACAATCGGCAGTTACATGATTTTTTCAATTATGGATTTGAATTAGGTGTAAAACGGTTGTAATTTAATTATTTTTCAACACCAAATATTAAGGTAATTCAATGGAGAACGGTTTCCATAATCATTAAGAAAAGAGACTATTGAGTGCACGACCTCTTCAATTTTTTTTGTTCTGTAGAGCGGTTACATCATTTAAAGATAATAAAATCAAGGAAAAAATGTTACCAAAACTTATAAATATTAAAATCTATACTCAAAACTTATAAATATTTCAAAAGAAGGCTGAAACTCGCTTTTTATGTCATTTATTTATTTAGATTTTTGAGGGGACATTTTTTGCCACACTATCATTTTTGGTCCTTAACACTTGAATTTTTTTTTTTGAGGTGGAACTTTGGACGTTTTTGAAAAATAACTCACTAATTATTCTCTTTGGTGTGGTGACAATGTAACGTAAATATACATATATACAATACGGTGATAACTATGTGTTTCTGCATGTAATAGCCATTGGAAGGAATTAGTTATTCCATAAATATTCAAATTGATCCCCTAACTTATTAATATTCCCAAATGAGGACAAAACTTATAAATATTTCTAAAAAAGGTCAAAACTCGCCTTTTATATATGTATAGATTATTATGATGGATACAATGGAATAATAATGACATCAAATGATACATATACGTAGTGGCTATGATGCATCAGCCAAAATTTACGAGCGTTTATGATTTATGCCGTCGATCTATCAATTTATGCTCGATCATTAGCCATCA
Source organism: Salvia hispanica (assembly GCF_023119035.1). Taxonomy (NCBI): domain Eukaryota; kingdom Viridiplantae; phylum Streptophyta; class Magnoliopsida; order Lamiales; family Lamiaceae; genus Salvia; species Salvia hispanica. The sequence goes on from NC_062968.1 coordinate 46,349,303, forward strand.
ATAAGCATTATTAGCCACTTCTCTCACATAAGGTAATCCTTCAAAACCGATTAAGGATAAAGTTAGATTTTTTTTGTCAATATTCTCTAGGCACAAATATATGGAGCAATTAAAAGATAAAAGTCGTATCTTAGCAAAAACGTTACATTTTCGAATCGAATCATTTGATCTCCTGTTGATTAATGTTGCATAGTAACCAAAGAGAAGTTGGAACTGTGAATTTATGTCTTTAGATGCCTTGTCCTTGTCAAAATGTACATGATGGCAATTGATTGTTGATTCAACAAGACTAACAATATTTTGGTTGAACATAGAAACTTCTATTTCGCTATTCTAACTATATTTAGTTATACGAATATACTAAATGTGTACAATCAATCAATCAAAGTAAGAAAACTGTCGACGAAATAAAAATAAAATAAAACTTGGCTTTTCTCTTTCAAGAACTTAGGTCTTCAAATGAGTATTACGTTGACACAAAATTGATTGTATTGTTACAAACTCTAATCCCAAAACATTCCGAAATATTAATATCTCGCCCCCCTAGTCCGCTGCAGAATATGAAGCAATATAAATACAAAAACCACATCACTCCACCCACTCATTCTCTCAATCATAATATCCCCCACCCTCTCTCTCCAAACCATCTTTCCATAAATAAAACACCATTCTTTTCTTTTTACAAATCCCATTACTAAAATACCACTAAAATTTTGCATTCCCACTTCTCTCTCCCACCCATTTCTCTCTCCTCATCTAATTTCCATTCAGTTTTCTACACTCATTTCTTGCCCTCTTCTCTCCGACTACCATAAAAACAACACATTAATTATACATTTATCCGACTTAAATACACACACAGTTGCATAAATATATTGACCCCTCCCTCTATCTCTTGGCTGGATTTATAATTCCTCACTTCTTGATCCTTCAGCCCTTCTCTTTAATTGTTTTCCCTCTTATTTTTTAGAGAAAAAACACCATTTCCTCCGGTGATCTCTCCGGCTAAGATGTCAATGGAATTGACCGCTGAGCCTGTGTGTTATGTTAATTGCAACTACTGCAACACCATTTTGGCGGTATAATTTTCTTTCGATTTATTTTACTTCATTACCATGTAGCTAATTAAATTTCATGAAGAGATCAAATTAAAGCTCAATAACAATAGGGTTTTCGGAAAAGAGCAGCCTTTCCCTTTCTTTTGTGAAACACCCAGTTTTTGGTTGTATGTTTAATGTATTGTTGCTTAAAAAAGCAAAAAAAAAAAAAAAAGATTCAAATTTTAAAGCACTCTCTGAAAAATGCAGGTTGAGAATTGTGGGTTCAGTGAAATTGTTGGCTGTTTTCGATTTACCTATATATGGTATGGTATTTTATGTTGATTCTTACTAAAAAACAATTCTGTCTAGAAAACTGTCGGATAAGTTATGGTGACAAGAAAGCTAGGAAGTTATTATTACCCAGTTCATATTTTATGTACCAAGAATGTGTGTTTTGGCCAAAGATTTGATTTTTTCTCTTAATTTCGCTTTATTTTTGGGGTTAAAGGGACAAGAAATTGAAATCCCAGCAACCCAGAAAGAAACCTACTTTTCGTTATCTGCAGCACTCATCACATTAAAGAACCATATTTTAGATGTTAGTACGTATTTTTAATAGTCAATATGAACCCTATGATCTTGTGGTTTTTAGGGTTCCTCTTATCTGCGTTCAAACATTGAATTTAATTATTGCTGATGCAGTTTTGTCCTATTTTTTTTTATCATCAAACACCTTAATTCATGACTCATCTAATTTCTCTTGAAACTTTGTTTTTTCTTGCCAGTACATCAGTCCACTAAATACTCATACACCTTGTCTGAAATGGGTGTTTCTGTTCACACCCATTTAAATTTTTCCCATGAACTTTTTTATTTATCTCATCATATAAATTTGTGTGTTTTATGTTGGTTGGACTCTTAGATTCCAAAATAAAATCATGATTATTTCATCAAAGTGTGTGTGTTAACTAACAAGATCGCTCTTTTTTGGTGTGATTGGAAATAAATTTGGCTTAATTTTACGGTCTGTAAAAAAAGAGCAGCTAATTGACAAATTTGCATACGATTAATTGATGAGTTTTCCTCTTCGTTACGGTCTTTTGATGAATTCCGTTCCAGTCACATAGCTTTCCTCTCTTTCTATCTCTCTCTCTCTCTAAAACGCGCACACACACAGTGATCACTGATGGTGTCAGTGTTGCAGGAAAAAGTCAGTAGCACTGAAAAGATGAGAAGAGAGAGATTTATTATAAGGGGAGTAGTATTAAATATATCTTGGTTATTGTCCACATTTGAGTGCCGTGCCCATATATTCAAGAATTTCCCTCATTTTTACACATTCTGATAGCTTACTTTAACAAACCTTCATTATACAACTACTATATGATCAAACTAACAAAAAGAAAGATGCTTATACATATATTTACATTTTGCGTGTGTCTATGTATATATATCTTATAGGTGAGATGAAAAATGAAAGTAAATCTACTTGTGTTTCTTCAATACTTCCCATTTTTGAAAATATGGTGTGACAAGAACTTGCCCATTTTTTGGTTGAAAAGAATGGGATATCTTCGCCGCTCTCTTTAAGGCGATAGATTTGTCTTCTTGAGAAAACACACACAACATACAATAGATGGGTAATTTGTTGAGCCTAGGGTTTAGTTTCATGATCAAGATTTAATTTATTTTTATTTTTTTTGTGGTGGGTTTTATATGTGATAGATGGAGATTGTGTGCAGGTTAATGTTCCATTTGGGAGCATGTTTAGTATTGTAACAGTGAGATGTGGGCACTGCTCAAATTTGCTCTCAGTCAATATGGGAGCTTTGCTTCAGTCTGTTCACCTCCAAGATTTCCAGGTGTGTGTAATAACATGAATGCATACATATATATGTGTGGTGTGTTAATTCTCTTTTTCCAGTTTCACTCACCAAGAATTCGGGACTACATTTCTGCGTTGTAGATACATAATGATGATCCCAAAATGCAGAATTATAAGTATAATCGAGCGTATGTGTGACTTACAATTTCTGGCTGCCACCAAAAAAGTTTAGAAGTAGATGGAGATGCATGGTCCCAAAATGAAGAATTTAACTTTTGATGAGGTGTATTGTTGTATTTTCTGTAACAATTGTAGTAGAAGAAAAGCAGAGAATTTGAGGGATGTCCACCTTCTTAATTTATAATTTTTTATTTAGTTCAACAATATGGAGTATATAAGTAGTAATTTAACAACGCATTATCCTAGTCTGTTTTTGATTCATTTTTTATAGTAGTACATAAGATCCGACGAATTTGCGCTATTGTGGTCGCAGAAACAGCAATCCTTCGCAGCCTTGGCTGCCGGTGTCAACAACGCCGCGGCCACTAGGGACAACGGCTCCTCTTCAAAGTGCAATAGATACGGTTCTCTTCAAGTTGACATTGAACAGCCTAAGATGCCTCCAATACGCCGTAAGAGTTTTTTTTATTTTTTGTTTTTTTAATCTATATAGTCGTCTGATTATATAATACTACTACTTGGATTGGATTTTAGTCTTTTACTCCCTGGTCCGCCATTTATAATCTCAGCACGAGATTTAAGAAATTATTTGACTCTGTGAATAAAAATGAAAAAAATGAGTCCGTGATAATGTGGACCCTACTTTTATAAATTAATTTTATAATAGAATGTGAGTGTAATGAATTAAGTGAATGACAGGTCCATTATACACATTGAATGAGAAAAGGTGAATGGGACTTATTGCAAACGGTACAAAATGGCAAAATGAGTATATGACCCTTCTAATATGGAGTACAGTATAAATTATAGATTGATTGTTGAAGTAGTTTAGGATGTGAAAAAGAAAAAAGCCATATAGTTTGGAGAGACTAATGTACTTTAAAGTAAATATGATGAATTCAAGAGAGAGGATTAGCTGACAAATTTAAACATATATGAACTGTTGTGATAGTGACATAACATTTCAAGACAAGTCATGATCTGCAAAGAGCAGGAGACTCAAACATACATAGGCCTGGTACTTTTATGAATTAGGCAATGCCTCTTTATCTTTATACATAAGATATAACCACTTCACCCCACCACTAATCAATGCCTTATAGATCATGCTAGTTTCCTAAAATATCCATTTTATTTTATTTTCATGGACATTGCAAGTGAAAAAGAATAAAGAAGTCTTTAATTTAATTGGTACTCCCTATTCCCTTTGGTAGAGTGCATTATATATTTAATTTGGTGTTATTTTATATCCAGATCTCAACACGATAAGCCTAAAATTTGTAGGACATTTAATTTCCCTCTATGTTCTCATGGACGTGTAGACCTAAATACACTCCTAGCTACTAGAATGATTATTCGGTTTCTATATATAAATTTTGTACGTGACATTTTGTTATGTTCATTATTAGAGAAATGTACTACTCTCTCCGTCCCACTTAAGATGACACGTTTTCCTTTTTAGTTTGTCCCAACCAAGATGACACATTTCCTTTTTTGGAAACTTTCTCTCTCCAATTAACACACACAACCACTTTTTTCCACCCCTATTAAAATATTCACATTTCTTTCTCTCTCTATTTTAATACTTTCACTCACCTTTTCCTCTCCAATTAAACACATTAACCAATTACTCCTAAAACCCCGTGCCGGCTAAGGAATGTGTCATCTTAGCCGGGACGGAGGGAGTAATAGAGTTTACACTAGAGTTTTGGAAGTAGGACATAGTATACTCCGTGTAGGAAGTGGATATTATTTAAATTTTATTTTCAATAATGTTGATAACTCCTATATATATTTTTTATTAATTGTGTGATGAATCATGGTTTCACAGCACCAGAGAAAAGACAACGCATTCCATCAGCGTACAATCGTTTCATAAAGTAAGTTGTATCATCGTCTTTTTGCTGTGAAAACACACTACACAATAAATTATTAAGTTGAGTATATGTATATGTATTGTGTTGACAGAGAGGAGATTCAGAGGATAAAAGCAACCAATCCTGATATTAGCCATCGTGAAGCCTTTAGCACTGCTGCAAAGAACGTAAGTTTTATTCAATTATTTCTTCATATTAATTCAAGAGAGAAACTAAAACATTTATAATTTTCTGACCTAAAAAACCAGATCCCTAGTGGGATTTTCAAAAATCATATAATTAGTCCTTCCTCCATCTTAGAGAAGATGGATGACCCATTTTTGATACCATACAAGATTTTATACACTTTTATTTTAAGGAGTTTAAATAAAGAGAAAATGTTATTGAGTGTTTTAAACTTTTAAAGTATTATGAAACATGAATAAAGTAAGAGAGAGAAAAGATTGGTGAGTGATTTTAAAATATGAGAGATGAATCAAGTAAATGAGAGAAAATATAATTGAATATTTTTATTATTTTCTAAATAAGGGGTTTGGGACGGACAAAGAAAAAAATAGGTCTTCAATGGGATGGAGAGAATATCATAAAATACATTCAAGTGGCAAAATGTGAAATGCAAAATAGATGCAAGAGTGTAATAATCATTTCATAATGTGTAGTTAATGATGTACATCTATTAAGAATTATTGGCCTTAGTATAGTGCAAAACCAAAATAAATAAAATACATAAATGAACTATTGTTTGTTAACTAATAATTCTTCAAATATTTAAAAGTTGCATTTATAAATATATAGCGTCTGTGGATAATAATTATCCATAATTTTGCCTTACATGTCTTGAAATTACTTCACATACAATATACATGCATCTTCATAATCAATTTGTTCACATCTCTTTTTTATCTGTATATCATAGTAGAAGTTTTGGTATTTTAAGTTAGTCTTTGTACAAAAGCTTATATTATCACAACGGATCAAATATAATATTGTCTCGAATTGAGAATATATAACCTTTATTAAAACAAATTTCTTAGTACTCCCCTAAATTTAGTTGACATTTTTTTTTTGCATAATCAGAAAACAATTACAAAAGTACGAAAACTATGCGTCAGTGATTTTGATATTGTGTGATATGCAGTGGGCACATTTTCCTCATATTCATTTCGGATTAAAGATGGAAAGCAACAAACAAGCAAAGCTGGATCATCCAGTTGCAGGAGAAGCCACGCCTAAAAAAGCTCTTGGTTTTTAGTAAGATTACTTGTGCAAATTATTTTTAAAAAAATGCATATCTGAAGATTTTGGTCGTCTGATCCCTCTCACAACAATTATTTTTAATTCGTAAAAATGATAGTATGAGGGGTTTGACACCATATATATATGTTCAACTCGTGGGTTGCAAAGATGCAATTTTTTATCTTCTCTATAAACTACTTTAGTCGAAGAATTAATTCAGTTATTTGAAGCCAAACATGATAATATATATGTATATGTCTAAGCATCTACGTGATTATTACCACTGTGTCCTATTTATGGGTTTTAATACTTGAAATCATATATATGTTCATTTGTGCATGTATATAGTAGTAATACGTTTACTTAATTTGCAACTTGCTGGCGCATTTTTATCTCATTAATTTCCTTGTGTATATATAATTTATTTTATTTATTTAATTTAATGTTGAATAACGTATATAGCTCTCTTTGCATACTAAACAAACATGATGATTGGTGCAATTAATATTGAAAAATCTCTTTCTTTATTTTTATGTTTTGGAGTTCATTCTGTATATATTTTGTTCAAAATTATGTACTAGTAACTTTATATTTTGTGGAGTTTTAAGATATTCTATAAGATAAAATTTGTGGAAGAACATAATTAGCTTAGTTAATAAATTGCTTCGTAATCTATGAATCCAATGTCAGTACAACAGCACAATGCTGCTAAATACTGGGAATCAGAATAAACCTAAGGGCATCCACGATGAGACACCCTAAGCGATGCCCTATGCATCGCCACATCAGCATTTTATTCTCCTCCTATCCCACCTGCGGTGGGGCGGACTATAGCCCGCCCTAAGCGACGCTCTAAGCATTTCACTATTTTGTATTTATATTTTTATTATGTTTGCAAATGTAAATAAAAATATTAAACAAATAAAAACAACACAATTAAAGGGAAATTCTAATTTTACTTAATTAAAAAAAAGTTACAAAATAAGAAATAAAAAAAAGCACTAAATACAAAAAAAGGAGGCTAGTCTAAAGAAGTCCCAACTTGCCGCTGAAGCCATTGATCATCCGCTGGATGCCCTCGATTTGAGCCGGGTTGGTCGCCTGCATGAGGGCGGTGTGCGCGTCCAACAACGTCCGGTAGTCGGAGGAGGCCGCCAAATCCGCATACGCATGGGCCGCGGTTGAAGTCGCGGACGGCGTCGAACTCGGGGTCGGCGACGGGGCTTGCTCAGGCGGCGCGACGGAGGAGGATGTGGCCTTGCCCTTGCCCTTGGCAGCCTTGACGCCAGGGGGATGCCGGGAGGACATCGATGTGCCAGAACTCTCATCCTCGAACACCGGATTGTTGAGGTCCATCGGAGACGCGCCGTTATCGCTACTTGTATAATCATTGAAGGTGCGCTTCGACGCCCTCCTCCTCGCTGCCATTGATTGGGGAATCACACCACCAACGAACTTTTGTCTGTCCCTCAAGAGTGCCCAGGACTGGTAGTGCTTGAAATCGCCGTACAATGAAATGTACAACTGCATCGCTTTGTCCGGCACATCCGCGAGACTCTCGCCACTGGCCTGCTCCCTCTCGCACTTCTCGTACGCCGCCGCGAACAAATTTACCTGCTTCTTTATTTGATCCCAGTGCTTGCGGGAGCTGCTCCCTGTGGCGCTTGTACGCGTTCGCCGGCTTGGCCGCGTTGTATTTCTCGGCTATGCGATCCCAATACGCAGATCACCCTCTGGTTGTTGGCGTACACCGGATCCTCCGAAACATCAATCCAACATCTCGTCAAGACGATGGATTCGGGGTCGGAGTAGTTCGTCCTGCTCGGGGTGAACTCTTCACACACCTCCGTTGTGGGCAACTTCTGGGCTCGTGCCTTTGTCCGCTTCTTCTTGGTGGCGGACCCGGAAGCGGCGGCGGGGCGATGTGGAGACGGCTCCATATCGGACAGCCCGTATGAGTCGGTGGAAAAGTCGGGATCGTACTCGGCGTTGGTGTCGAATGGCCGGTATTCGTCGGGTTCTGTAACCACCGAACATCGGACTATTCGGATAATCTCCGGAATCCATTTTGCTTGAAAATGTAGTGAATTTGATGTGAGTGAAGTGAGAAAAATGAAGTGTGAAAAATGAAGTGAATTTGATATATGTAGGTTTTGAAAATTTAATAAAATTAAAAAAAAAAGTTAAATCGCGTCGCATCGTCCGTGACCCATCGTCTGCCTCGTCCACAGTGGCGGACGATGCGGCGGACGATGGGTATCCTCCGCGCATCGTCCGCGGACGATGTATCTGGCGCGGACGACGAATTACCCATCGTCCGCGATGCTGCAGTGACGGACGATGCATCGTCCGCCCCATTGCGGGTGCCCTAACATATTCCTATTATTCATATATATGATTTGCCACTTCTATATATGAGTAAAATTTCATGAAGCAATTTAATATAACTATTACAAAAAGAAAAAAAAAACTTGTATATAAAATAATTAAATAAGTAACACAACCAACACTAATTCGAATTTTCTGCTACAACTAATATTATCATCGTCCGCCCCGTTGCGGATGCCCTAACATATTCCTATTATTCATTATATATGATTTGCCACTTCTATATATGAGTAAAATTTCATGAAGCAATTTAATACAACTATTACAAAAAGAAAAAAAACTTGTATATAAAATAATTAAATAAGTAACACAACCAACACTAATTCGAATTTTCTGCTACAACTAATATTATTATATCTATATGACTATATATACGCACACTGTTTGTCGCTTGTAATTAAGGAAGTGACCCATGCATGACTAATTGACTATGATAATTCTCACATATCACGCATATTAAATCTTGTCAGTGTATGCCACTTATATTTTGCTAATTTTCCACTTGTAATAGATACTTATACTCCCTACGTCCCATAAAGATTGTTCTATTTTTCTATTTCCGTCCGTCTCATAAAATTTGTCTCATTTCATTTTTACCATTTTTGATAGTGGACCTCATATTCCACTAACTCATTAATACTCATATTTTATTATAAAACTAATACTTTAAAAATATGACTCACATCCCACCAATTATTTCAACTCACTTTTTATTACATTTCTTAAAATCCATGTCGGGTCAAAGTGAGACTATCTTCACGGAGGGAGTAATTAATTATGTCGTTTCAGTTCGATATCAGATCCCCATATTTAAAAATAAAAGACCTAATTGGTGTAAAAGCCTTTTTGATGTGGGGTCTCGGATAAATTCCGAAAGGACAATTCATGTTTAAAAACTAGTACTAGTACAGTATTTTGTTTAAAAACTATACTTGATAGTATATTTTTAAATATCACTCTTGATACAAAATCCAAATTCAAAGTTTATGTATATTTTCAAATATCACGTTTGATACATATTCCAAATTCAAAGTTTATGTAGTACTCCCTCCGTAATAAGAGTCTCATTTTGTTATTTCGCTCCGTCCTATAATAAAAGTCACGTTTTATTAACATAAATGATAAGTAGGTCTCACATTCCACTAACTCATTTCACTCACATTTTATTATAAAATTAATATAAAAAAATGGATTTTATATTCCGCTAATTTTTCCAACCCACTAATCTTAACATTTCTTAAAATTTGTGTCCACACGAAATATAACTCATATTGTGGGATGGAGGGAGTACCATTTTTTTACAAAATTGTACCTAATCAAAATAACGACGGCCAAATTGAATCATAATATTTACTTTAATGTTTGTTAATGTATTTAATTTAAGAGAGAAAAATATGAATTTAAGTATAAAATGGAGAGAAAAAGAGAGTTGAATATTTTAATTGGAAAGAAAAAATAGTTGATATATTAATTGAAGAGAGACATGATTTTATTATTTTCAAAAAGAGAAATTAATCATTTTAATTGGAACAAACTAACAAGAAAATGTGTTATTGTTATTAGGACGAAGGGAGTAGTTGATTTGCAGTACCAATTGAAATTAGAGCTGACATAGACTAGTTTGCCAACCATTTTAAATAGAGAAAACTACATTTTAGTTTATGATTATTATACTAATACTATATGTTGTCCCTGCTTTTCAATAGTATCACCAGACGTCCCTGGATATCAATATAATATTGTTAGAAGCACTTTTGCAATTATTTTTAATCAAAATACCTCAAAGCTATAATAGTTATTCATTTACTCGGTATTTCTTTTACATGAGAGAGAATTGTCGCATCGGCTATACTGCGTTAATTCATTTATGCTATATTCCCAAAAATTGTCAAGTATGTGACAAATAATTGCTCGTTCACACATATTTCGAGGAAAATGAATGAATCAAAGAAACAGTTCTAGAAAAACGTAAATATATAAGTGATTAACTTTCCATTTTGAGTTATTCCACCATAAGTGATTGATTTCTTTTTTTTTTTTTACAAAAAACAACACCTTTAATTTTTTTATACTTTATTATATCTCTTACTTTATTCATTCTTTCTTACTTTATTATCTTTTTATTTATCCTACTTTTTCCTCTCTCATACTTTATTCTTACCACTTAATTTAATAAATATTACTCCATTCGTCCCTCAAGAATATGCACTTTTGGTTGGGCACGAGTCTTAATGCATAATTGAAAAAGTAAGAGAGATAGAAAGAAAAAATAATTAAAGTATTGTTAGTGGAGAATGGGTCTCATCTTAATAGAGAAAAAAAAAAGTTTTCAAACTTAGAAAGTACATATTCTTATGGGACGAATGGAGTATTTTCTTAAAACTCGTGTCTAAAAGAAATTCATCACTTATGATAGGACGGAAGGAGTAGCCCTTATATCGTACGATTTTTTGGTCAATTTTTTTTCAAAAGTGCAAAAGTCCTTGTATTGATGTTATAACAATGTCTAGGAAACGGATCCCCTGCTGTGGAGAAATCACAGCAGGGGCTGCTGTGCTCAAAACGCAGCGTTTCGGAGTTGGCGAACGGCGTCGTTTTCGGTTTCACAATTTGATTCACAATTTCTTATTCAAACGGCAGCGTTTCGGAGAATTGGGGAACGGCGCCGTTTTTGGTTTCACAATTTGGTTCCGCGTTTTCATTTCACTCTAATTCCTCTCTTTCTGATTTTTTTTTCTTTACTGGAAACTAAATCAATTAAATAAAAATAAGAAATCTGATGTTACTTAGATTTGTTATAAACTAGACTAATCTGTGAAGGAGTTGCAGAATTATATTTGGTCGATTTGTATGAGGCAATGGAGTATGTACGCTTGCAAATAAAACCAAGTGTTCCAGGTAATGCATACCAAGTGCTTGAAGAAAAGACCAAGACCAAACGGCACCGTATTACATGCTTAATTTAAAATAGTAAAAAAGTGCTATAATTTTTAATTTTCTGCACTTCCTCTCTCTTCCGAAATACGCTATTTTGAATATTTTCCTTTCCCTCATTTTTCTGTATATTAGAATATAGAAATTGAATCATTAACTTTTTCATCTTAATCTTTCCCAAAAAAAAGGCGCGCGCGACTTTCTGCTCTCCTCTTTCTCTATGCAATTTTCTTCTCAAAGCTGCGCGACTTTTTGCTCTCCTCTTTCTCTATGCAATTTTCTTCTCAAAGCTTCTCATTGTTGATAAGCATCAGGTATTCAATTTAAATGTAAAATCATCTATACATTTTTCTATTATTAATGTTTTATGGGGATGGAGACATTCTGTAGTGAAATACTCTATTTTCTCAATATTATTTTCTTATGAACATATTATTGGTTTTGATTGTTATGGAGCTTGCTATCTAGTACAGAGGAACATAGCATTGCATATGTATTATGTGATTTCATTTTTTCTTTATACATTTTCTTTTTGTGGCTTTTACAGACTTTTGCAATAATTTGTCACCATGAACACAAGTCCAGATATTGATTTGAAGCCTAAAGTTGGTATGGAATTTGATAGCTTAGATGATGCTTGGATGTTTTGGGTTCAATACGGAGGAAAAGCTGGATTCGGAGTCAGGAAACATTATTTTAACAAATGCAAAAA
>NC_062968.1:46361594-46400073 GCF_023119035.1 Salvia hispanica
ATATATAATGATGATTTTATGACTTAGGATTAGGGAATCCTTATTAGAAGACTTGGATAACTTAGAATCGTATAAAATACTTTCAGATCAAGTATTTTGAGTGCACAAAATCTATGATCGGATAAGACTAAGTTTTCCTTAGATGATTGTTCATTCTCTGATCTGTATTTAATCAAAAATCAGCCTAAACCGTCGACAATTAACTGCCAAGGCAGTTAATTAACTAAAACTGATTCCAAACTGTTAATAACTGTTTAAAAACTGTTAAAACAGTTAATTCAAACACTAAAATAAGATAGAACAAGCTTCTAATGAAGCAGCCGAATTGTTTAGAAATTAAAGTGATAAACACTAAAATTCCAACATTCTTCCTTAGAATTAAAGTGCTAATACACTAAAATTCCAACAATGATCAGTTGCAAGAGAGTGTGCATCTGATGCAGAAGAGCAAAGTGTTGTCAATGAAGTCCAATGTTGATAAATATCGGCCATGGTCACCGCCACCGCACGTTTTTAGTCCATTTACCCGCATAGCCTGGCCCATTTACCCACGTAAAGCTATAAACCGACCCATATTTCAAATAAAAAGAGGTTTAAGTTAAACAAATCATAACGGTAAACCATAAAACTTCTTCTCTCTCACCCAAAATTCTACCCATGTGACGCCGCCCTCCAGCACCGCCCTGCCCCTACCTTCTTCCAGAACCTCCACAAGCCCCTTGCCTTCGCCCAGAACCGCCGCCGCCCTCCAGCCCCATAACTATTGAGGATGATTTGAATTTAGACATTATTACTCCATTAAATATGATGGCTTACATTTTGTTCAAGTAAGACTTTAATTATTAGACATATGATATAATTGCTTGTGACTTTATGCTTTAAGAGTTTATATTTTACATTTTTTATAATTCTAATTTTTGTTATTTCTAATTTATTTATCGACCACCATATCCCACTATGCTGATACGCCATATCTTTATGGCGGTTTTTGGGTAGACCTCCATAAGTCGCCATATGCCATTGACAACATTGATGAAGTCAAACTCAGGACAAATGGCACTAAATATGCTTCAAAAGCATGAGAACAAGTTGACGACGAGAAGGTAACTAAGATTGTGCCCACACCAACACATATTCCACCAACAAGGGCACAACCATTGCTACAGAAGATAATTGCAACGCATAGGAAACAACAAGTCCACAAGCCTCCCATCTTCATGACTGCACCAAGAAGAGCTGGCATTCATTGGTTGGTACAAAATCAAACATAGTTTGGAAAGTCGGCATCTGTGCTGGCCATTCGAACTCAGTCGATTGGTCGTCACATCGAACTCCTATAAATAACGTGGTGTGTGGATACACTCCATTTAGGAAAAAGACGAGGAAGCAGACAGTTTTGTCATTTCCCACAAGTCACAAGCATGAGTATGAGCTTCCTCCGGACGACACATCGTGTTTAGGTTTCATTTCCAGCCTTGAGGACAAGGCTGTTTCAACAATGGTGCAATTGATACGCATCAGTTATCTTGAAAATAACTTGACTAGGAGTGGCAGTTACGTAATCACGGAAAAGTGAGTGACAGTTACTTGCTAATACAATAATTCCTATTAATTATTGTCATTATATTCTCATTTGGAATTCCATATATGAAGCATTTATAATGGTCTCCTAGGATTAGTAAAGGGATCATCAAAGTTTATTGTAAGAGAAACGGCATTTTGGCCAAGGCTTTCCTTGTTGGAAAGAGGGTTTTCCATTGTTGGAAAGAATTATCTATTTGCATACTTATTTACATTCTCATTGTTTTCTTCAAGGTTATCATGTCATGCTTCTTTTGCAGACATCTTATCCCGAGAAAACAGACCATCCACCTTCCGCTTCGAATCACAATTACATTCCAAGTTCTTGAAACATGCCACTAGTTGATAGGGCAATGCCCTCTCTTTCTGTGTATCGTTATGAAAATATAACTGTATTATATAATATATATACTGATTATAGAAGAATTTGAAGTAGAGGCATTAAAAAAATCTGGACTTACTCTTCAGCCTGCTGATGCATAAAGACAAAGAGAGGAGCTTCTGTATCTGGTAGCCTGTAGGCTACTAGTTTATCATTGTCTCTAATCAAAGATAACGAACCATTTGGATCCTTTAGAAAATGTATAATGCGGTTGTTGTATATCTGCATGAATTCATTGTTTTGGGGTGATTAAGAATAGGTAATACTGCAAAACAGGAAAGATACAGAAAGCCAAGGGCTTGCAACATCGATCTATCAGTATCATTGTCCAGTTACCTCAGCCACCAAAAGTGTTTCATCACCCTCCAGAGAACAGGCAGTCTTTAAAGCCTGAGTAAGATCTACAAGTTTTCCATTCTTTGGTACAGTAACAGTAAATGCCAGTGGCTTATCAGTCCCATCAGTTTTCACAACAGTCAATGTCATTGTCCGCATAGAAGTTGATGGCAGAGGTAAAGACAGATACATAAATGGGTCGAAAGTAACAGACATCTTTCGACAAAGTGGGCATTCTAATGTGGACCTGTATTGACCCTGCAGTGTAGCAATCCATGTGTTATTATTGATACTTGAGAGTTTAGAAAGTAGTCAATGGATAGAAAATCTATTAGGGCACTCCGCATCATTAAAATCATAGAGCATTATAATCACTTATAGAAAAATAGAAATATTTGCAGAAAACAAAAGTGATACTGTAAACAATTACAAACTTTTAGTCAGAGCCTCCTGATAATATGTTAGGTTAACATTAACACATAAAAAAGCAGATAAATGTATGAATAGAAACTAACTTGGCAAACGTCAACTATAACCGAATCATTACGAGCAAGATGATTCGTCCAATATTCATCCGCTACTTGTTCATCTGGTCTGCTATCAGAATCCTTAACTTCGACATAAGGTTTACACTTGACACGATTCAAATCTTCATGAAGTCCGTCCAAGAGAAATGCCAGGAGCTCCTAATGTAAGCGAATATGGTGGAAACAATAGTTTTATTATCCCTTTCAACAGATAACAGATGAGAGACCAATTCTAAAAATTATAATAAGAGATTAAATTAGCACATACTTGAGAATCGTGCTGATTGAAACCACTGAACTGGGGAGCAAAATGAGCAAGCTTCAATTTGAATGTTCTCGGTGCTAGTGGAGTCGCTCCAGGAGCCCATAGTTTCTTCATCAGGTCTCCAAAAGAAGAAGCAATTTCACCCTACGATGAAAGCAAATTATACTAATGATAAAAATTAAAGTCACATAAAAATTATAGCAGTATTATTGCTAGGCCATGTGGGAAAGGCATTTCTGGTGCCTAAACAGCATCTTTAAAAAACACTTGAATACATTACAAACATAAAGAGCAACAACTAATAATGGCAATAATCCAATTCCACATGCAATCCATAACACTGGATGGAGTGCCTTTTACTCCTATGATACTTCCCTAATATATGGTTCATTTGAAAGGCCCAGAATTAGTAATCATTAAAAGGTCTAAAAAACACATAGAAAATAGAACCTGACGTTTATGAATAACATAGTATTGCGTAAATCTAATTGATTGAAAGGCCACAATAATTCGTGAACAACAAAAAGGGGAAATTTATAATAAAGAATAAAAGTTTTCATTACTTAAAGAGCCTTTTATTTTGAACTCCTAAGAAGGGAAAATACCTTCATCCCCAATGGGTTATCTGGATTTATTTCTCTTTCATAATCTCCAAGAAAGTAGTCAACAAGCTTTGGTGTGTGGGCTAGACACTGAAGAGCACTGTTCATGAAGCAAGTATTCCCAAGGTTCTGTAATCCAGTTAAGCCTAGTGTACCAGCTTCAGCAGAACCTCCGAGAAACTTAGCAGAATTGCTCCGAGCAGAATTAGAGAAGTAGTGGACAGAACCACCATTCAGAGTCCCATTCGAACATTGTGCAGTATCATCCTTTCTGGTTTTATTTCTAAAAGATTCTGATAATCCATAAACTTGTAACTCGAGGAGCAACTGCACAAATTAACAGAAGAAAAGACGTTATTCTTTATAGAAAAAGGTAGATAATGCATACAATAGATAACAAGAACAATGTCTGGATACAGTTGACCAATGTTCTATCATGAGTAGACCATTAGTCGATCAGTCATGCAAAATTATATCAACTGAAAATATAGAAATAAGTAAGAAAGGAAAAAAAAGAAGGAAAGAAACAGGACATACGAGTTACAAATAATTAAATCAAATGGTGCAATTCACAATGAAGATTATTAATGGCATATATTCATGTTTTGACAAAGAGCAACAGTCAATTAAAGCAAGATCCATCTAACAAAATGCATCTTGGACTTCTGCATCGGATTTTCTTTACAGAGTCACAGACAATCATGGTCTTGGTGATTAACTCTTTAGAAGAACAAGCTCATGTTGCAGGCTGCAGCCAAAGAAGGGGTTCCAAAAAAATGCATTTGCTTAATTCAGAAGAAACAGTAAGAAGTTGAAGATGCAGAAACATAGGAGCAGTAGGTAAGTACGTTATCGCTTGGTTCACAACACATGAAATCTATTACTTACATCCTGCCCAATTTGCTTCTGAGACTCTTTTAAGATCTTATTTTTGTCATTCAATAGAAGCAGCATTGTCTGCCCTGATAAATCCCAAACGCGCAACTGCAGAGCATGTACAATGGAGTTGAGCACCAGT
This sequence comes from Salvia hispanica, assembly GCF_023119035.1. Taxonomy (NCBI): domain Eukaryota; kingdom Viridiplantae; phylum Streptophyta; class Magnoliopsida; order Lamiales; family Lamiaceae; genus Salvia; species Salvia hispanica. The sequence continues at coordinate 46,366,306 of NC_062968.1, forward strand.
CTCCATGACAAAACATACACTTATATTTGTGAGAAATTTTAGCTACACTCACAGGCTCAGATTCCATATTGAAAATCTTGCAGGCTCTTCTGTAGCACTCAACTGAATTGTCCTGAAAATTAAGCAAGAAACTTCAAAGAAATGTAAAATTGGGTTAAGATCCGCAAAACAGGCTACTAGAATTGCTGCCATTTATTGTTACTCATGAGGTTGAAACTTGGAGAATGCAAATGTGGAATGTAGATCAAGCATAAAAATTGTTGGAGATATTACTGTTCCATGAGAAGATTGTTGTTCTTTATAAGTAAATTAAGTACACTAAACTGATTTGATTCTCAAAGCTAAGCCGTACAACGATATTCCTCTGATTTTCCATAATCAATGCATGATTACATTATTATCTCACATAATGGGTCTTAATCGAATTACAGTAACATAGCTTTAAATGCTCATAATTATTTAAATTGCTCCTTCATAAAAAATTAAAATATCTGCGTAAAATTCATAAATGAGAGGATAACAATATTGACCGACAGACAAATGTCCAGTGCACATGGTGAGCTGATCCATAGGTAATCTGAAATAAAAGCAAGCACAGCATCTGGCATATGCTCAGAAATTACAAACCTTTTTGCTAATTTTAACAGACAGTACGTTGGTTTCACATAGAACAGAAAGCCTGAGTTGCAAAGGGTAGACATCGGACATATCTTCTTCGACAGCTAAGAACCCTTTTCTTTCCTTTGATGAATTCTTAGAATCACTGTGCCTGGACAAAGAAGAAGTAAAATTTTTATTCGAGGGTTTTACATATATGAATCATAAATACTCCTTTAAACTAAACATACATTGATAAATCCATTTACAGAAATGAAAGAAAGCTAGAAAAAGAATATCAAAAAACAAGAAAGAATAATGCCACTTAAGAATTCAATAAAGAAATTCCACATAATTTATTTGATTAATTGATACTCCAATTACTTCAGATGAGAACTTCCATTATGAGTTAAATCATACTATTTAGCTTGCTATGCTGGATAGTTATTGCCAATGTTAACTAAAGGCCTATATATATTAATACACTGTGCATTACACGTGTCACACGGCCATATGGTCCATATCAAATCAAATGTCCAGCTCCACTTATGCCATAGATCTTACTTTCTTTGCCACCTTTTTTGGTTATAAGTTCACCAGATTATCGGTCACGCTTTCAGCAATGCACAAATGCATATGTTGCATTTCCCACGCAGGATTGTAACATACTCACCATTTCAGTGTCTGAAGCCATATGTCTCCAGGCACCAATGCATAGTCTTTACCCGATACACCCGCCTCACCATTTTCTCCATTGCATGACAAATCATCATCTTTCCTCAGACTAAATGCAATATCTGAGTTGAATATGTTGTTAAAAATCTTCATTGGACCCCCATAAGGAGCAGGGGATGCTGCAAATGGGATCCCCCTCTTTACATCTGAGGATGAAGGGTCCTGCGCTTCCTTCCACCATCTAAAGCACAACCAGCAAACATAAATTAAGTACTGAAAGCCAAGCAGTATAACAAATAGCAGTCAGAAAAAGGCAGGGCAAGCACAGCTACATATCTTCCACACTTCCACACTCTTACTAGCTCACAAAACCAACACCTTCTCCCCAAAAACACTTAATAATCAAATTACCAAAAGGAGGAACAAATCTAATTAGTTATCCACACTAAACAGCTCAAAAGCATCATATAATCAGTCTAAATCCAAAAAAAGTAGCTAAACATGGCACAACTAACACAAACAAGTAAATCGATTCATTTCAAGTTGCTCACATCTGCCCCGATTTGGTCAATCAAACTAGCGTAAAACTTAATCTCGAGTAAAATTTCACAAATCAATCAATTTCTTCTTTTCTTCTTCATCGACTCAGATTCATTCGCTACTTCAGTAATTCATCCAACACTTGCCCACGCGAAAAGGGGGAAAGAGATGAGTTAAACCTCGATTGCGGAAAGGGCATTCGACATTGTAATTACCTGAAGGGAACTAAATAGAGACTCTGATCTTCATCCGAAGATACAGGCTCTTCTTGTTTATCTTCCTGCTGCCGTGGGTCCAAATGCAGAGAGCTGAATGATATCTCGGATGCGGAATCATTGCTATCCATTGTAATTTTGTCCGAGCAAATGTATTTATAGAATGAGAAAGACACGGGCTCAGCAATGGCGGAGGAGATTTGCAGAGACGCACATAATTTTTAGAGAGAGATGAGAGAGAATCAGGAAACTGGGAGGAGAGAGAGAGATGCCGGATTAGTTGTGAAACTAATACCTGCATAAAAAAAATCTTATATTCCTAAATCACGGCTTAATATGTAATCTCATTTTTGCTTTGCTAATATTGAATATTTTGATAAAAATGAATTTTGAATGATTTAATTTGGGTTGGAATATGCGAAGAAAGGTGCTTGCTGGTTCTGCGCTGTCTAAATATTAACGTCTCTAATCCAATTTTAACTTACACAACATACAGTATTTTACATTAGTTTCATTTTATTTCTCTAAAAAAGCTGGTACTTTGTTACTTTGCTTTTTCATACTCCCTTCGTCCCCTATTAGGAGTCACTCTTTGACCGGGCACGGGTTTTAAGAAATGTAAAGAAAAATTGGTTGAAAAAATTAGTGGAATGTGGGACCCTTTTTTTATATTAGTTTTATAATAAAATGTGAGTGAATTGAGTTAGTGGAATGTGGGACCTACTTATTATTTATGGTAAAAATGAAGTGTGACTCTTAATTGGGGACGGACCAAAATGGAAAAGTGTAACTCTTAATTGGGGAAAGACCGAAATGGAAAAGTGTGACTTTTAATGGGGGACGGAGGGAGTAATATACATTGATGCAACTGCATCAGACGACCAGTCAGCTATAAAGGTGGCCATGATTCAAGCATGATCATTTTGTGTGAAATTCGAAATTTAAATCATAGTACTACTACTATACGATCTTAGAAATTAGGAATAGTTATTGTCGAGGATTTTTCCAATGTAAGAAAAAGGTACTCCCTCCGTCCCATTAAAGATGACCCACTTTCTTTTTTGATTTGTCCCAACCAAGATGACTCATTATTTAAAATGGAAACTCTTTTATCTCTACTTTATCCCCTCTCTTTTACTTTACTCTCTCCATTTAACACACAAAATAAAGTTGCATAAAATCGCGTGCCGCCCAAGAAAGGGGTCATCTTCCTTGGGACGGAGGGAGTAACAATATAATACCCACTTTATCCCACTTCAGGTGTCCACATCCTTGAGTAGCACGAAATTTTAGGAGGAATTATTAAATATAGTAAGTAGAGAGAAAAAAAGGAGTTGATATTTTAATAAGAAGAAATGAGAGATGTTTATTTTCAAATATAAAAGTGGACATTGAGTGAGACAAATTAAAAAGGAAATATGGACATTTTGAATGAGACGAATGGGAGTAGCATTGTAATGCAATTAGGACAAGAGAAAGTTCATTTTTTATAAAATCACAAAGTTCCAATAGCCACTATGAGATTAGTAACTTCGAGACTCTCTTCGGACATCAGAACTGTACTGCAAGATGTGCGGCAATCTGAAATATCACAACGTAGCTACGAAGAAAGGGACATTTGTGCAGGATCATGTCCTCAAGAAGATGTCATATTTGAATCAGATTGAAACTTTGGGTGGAACATTGGACCCCAAACCCAAGTTAGTATCGTACTTCAGTGTCTACCTACATGCTATCAACAGGTCAAGTACTCCCTCCGTCTATGAAATATTGTCAAGGTTTGACTCGGCACGAGTTTTAAGAAATGTGAAGAAAAGTAAGTTGAAATAGTTAGTGGAATGAGAGTCCCACATTTTTATATTAATATTATAATAGAATGAGAGTGTAAAGAGTTAGTGGAAAGTGGAGACCGTTTACCAAAACTAGAAAGAAAAAAAAAGTGGACAACTTTTTATGGACAGACCAAAATGGAAAAACTAGACAACATTTCCACTGACGGATGAGTACTATTTATATGATGAACAAAAGGAACTATGTTTTGGCAAAACTGTTGGTCGAGTTGCAAACTATAGAGAGCCTTATGGATGAAACACATGAAGTCATGTTGGCACCCGGAGCACTTTCCTCAAGTCTTAAGCCCATAAAGGAGAAGAAGAAAATAACATGTGAAACAGTGATTCCTAACAAAGCAATAGACAAGAAAAGGGTGCATCTTTGCAAAAAAAATCAGAAAGTGTTTCAAATACGGCGAGAATGAGCATTATAAGACGAATTATCCTAAGTTAAAAAGGGCTATGTCTCATGTGATGCACCAAGATCATTTTGTTGAATTATGTTTAGTGAATGTTTCTACTCATATTTGATTAGTGGATATGAGAGTAACTGATCATGTTTTGTTTTGATCTTGCTATAGCACATGTGCTAATAAAACTTTATTATAGTACTCAGATTGACTATTAGTCCATGTTTTCGATATTACATGCTTATCTTTACATATACTCTAATAATATTGTATACTTGTAATTTATTTTAGTACTAATAAAAAGTCACGTCAGCTACAAGTTTATGTTTACTTTTGTAGGAGTATATATCATGCCCTCATGCTATATTGATTTCTTTGTAATTACTTGACAATTATGAAAAATGGGACCTTACCAGAGGGATGAGGGAATTCACAATAAGAATGAGCGAGGAGATATTGAAGATGTCAGACTACAATTGAAATAATTTTGACGTGACTTTCTTCTCGGTCCTAAATGGACAACATTATTACCTACTCGTTTTCAAAGTAACAGGTTCAAAGCCTACGGATTTCATATTTGATAAGTTCAACATATAATACACACTGTACATACACAACACAAAATTCACACACTATGTGTGTACACACATAGTGCACTCATAAGAACACAATACACACATTGCACACACACACACACGCTACATATACATACACAAATACAAAAGATTTGCACGCACACATTCCACACAACACACACATTACGTACACTACACACTGACAGATACTTCATCCTCCCAAAATATAAGGACATTTGAGACGGCACGAGAATTAAATCATAATTGGTAAAGTAAGATAGATGAGGAGAAAGGTAGTTAAAATAGAAGTGAGACTCATATTATTATTAGTATTTAATGGTAGCATCTAGTGATATAAGTTATAAATTAATCGATATATATGAGTAGTGAATTTGGGAGAACTTTTCATAAATAGAAATTAGATATTTTTATGGGACAGATGAAAAAGGAAATTGCCCTTATTTTTATGGGACGAACGAAGTATAATACACACATGTTCATACACAACATACAACGTACACATTGCATGCATAAACAATACACACATTGCACACAGTACATACAAACGCACAAACATATAATGGTGGGGCCATGATATTTACGATGAGGGCTCAAGTCAATCTCAACAGTTATGTTGGGAATACAATAGTGACACTGTCATAAATGCTAGTAACAATTTTCTTCGACGACTAAGTATCATAACACCGAAATATAATATCTTCCTTTACGCATATACATAACTATTATTAATGATTTGAAATTTTTCCATGCATATTTAAAACTCTACAATAAAATTTAATGTAGATGATAAGAAACTAATGAGAAAAAGATTATTTTTAATAATAAAGAGCAAAGATGTATTCCCTTCGTCCGTCATTAGGAGTCCCGGTCACTTTTGCGCACTCGTTTTGTAAAAATGATAATAATTAGTTAAAATGGAGAAATGGTAAAGTAAGAGAGAGAATAATGTTGAGAAGACTCTTATCAACATTATTCTCTCTCTTACTTTACCATTTCCCCTCTTTAACTATTTATTATCAATTTTATAAAACGAGTGCGCAAAAGTGACCGGGACTCCTAGTAGCGGACGAAGGGAGTAACGTAAGTAAGACGTAAAAAAATAGAAAATAATAATAGAAATATAAAACATAACATAATGGTGTGTGTGTGTGTGTGTGTGTATAATAAGTGACTGTGTATTGTGTGCGTAGTTGCAAGTTTTGTGTGTGGTATAGTGCGTATGTAGTGTAATGTGTTTGTATACAGTGTGTATATTTGTATCTGAGCACGGTATATATTGTGTATGTGCAGACAAATTACTTCATATTCAATTTCATATCAATCACTCCCTCTGTCCTAACTAAGTTGAGTATATTCCTTTTTAGGATGTCTTAACAAAGTTAAGTTATTTCCATTTAAAAAAAATAAAATATCCAATCATTCTTGTTTTATTTGTCACCTAGTTTTACTCAATCTCTATCTTTTCTATTTTATTTTTATCTCCACTTTCCAACACAATTTATTAATTTTCATGCCCTAGAGTTATCCCAACTTAATTGGGACACAAGAAATGCTTCATTTACCAAACAAATGAATTAAATCCTTCAAATTTTATTTTCAACTTTATGTACTAAATGGGCCCTGAATGGCAAATATACCCTTCTAATCCAAGAAACAAGATTGTCAACCTTACAAAACATTAAACAGTAACAAGCTAAGCGCTGCAAAATATGGCAAAAAGAGTATATAACATAAAAGAGAAAAGTGGAATATCATGATACAAAGAAATTTTCATCTCCTATTTCAATGACTAAGAATACACAAAAAACCAATAAATGAATATTTCATCTGCTATTTCAATGACTATGTGTTATCACAAATAGAGTGAATATGTATCCAGTTTGAGACTTTCTATTGTCTCTATTTGATGCATAATCTGAATCACAGAATCCCACAAGACTATCTTTGGTCTGATCTTCAAAACCCTTGTACATGATCCCATACTCGGAACTTCCCTTCAGATATCTCAACATCCACTTCAAGGCTTGCCAATGCACCTTTCTTGGATTACTCATGTATCTGCTTGTTAGACTCACAGCATGAGCAAGATAAGGTCTTGTACATATCATTACATACATCACACTTCCTATGATGTTAGCATATGGTACATTCTTCATCAATTCCTGCTCTTCCTTAGATTTAGGACACTGATCTACATATAGTTGAAACTGATGCCCAAGGGGTGTAGAGACTATCCTAGACTCACTCATCTGGAATTCTTGAGTAATTTCTCAATATAGTGTTGCTGGCTCAGCCAAAGGACTCTTCTCTTTCTGTCCCTTATGATATCAATGCCTAAAATTCTCTTAGCTTCCCCCAAATCCTTCATTTCAAATCTGCATTTGAGGTCATACTTCACTATCTCAATCTCGTTGATATCTGATCCAGTAACTAACATATCATCCACGTATAAGAGCAAGAAAGCCACTGATTTCCCATCTTTCTTCTTCATATACACACAACTGTCATACTTGGAACTTTCAAAACCAATATCTCTCATATGCTGATCAAATTGCAGGTTCCATTGCCTGCTGGACTGTTTAAGGCCATAGATACTTCTCTTCAATAAGCAAACCTTTCCCTCATCTCCTGGCTTGATAAATCCCTCTGGCTGCTCCATGAATATGCTTTCCTCAAGCTCACCATGTAAAAACGCTGTTTTCACATCTAACTGGTGTAATTCCCAATCATTTTTTGCAACCAATGCCATGAGAAGTCTGATGGAGCTGTGCTTAACCACTAGAGAAAATATCTCGTTGTAGTCAATTCCCTCCCTCTGGTTGTATCCTTTGGCCACTAACCTGGCTTTATATCTGATTCTATCACCTTCTGATGCCTCCACCTTTTTCTTAAAAATCCATTTGCACCCAATTATTTTCTGCATCATCTTTCTGGTTACTAGAATCCAAGTCTTGTTTTTCAATAATGAGTCTATTTCAGCTTGCATTACCTTTATCCATCTGTCTCTTTCTCTAGAGCTTATTGCTTCCTTGTAAGTTCCCGGTTCATTAGACCCCATCTCCTCTGCTGCACAGAAGGCATAATACACTGGACTTGCATTGCTATATCTTGTTGGCCTTTTGACATTCTTTCTTCTTTCTCTGTCTCTGGCCAATCTATAGTCATCAAGATTAGTATCTGCTGGAACAATCTCTTCATCATCACTGATTTCATAAATCTGTTCCTCAGTTTCTGATACACTAGCTTCTTCAACCAGCTGCTGATCATCTGAATTTTCCAGTAACTCCACCTTAACTGGAGCATTGTATCCAGTTGCTTGCCTGTTGCCCCTCAGCTTCTTTATAAGGCATTTCTTTCTCTCTGAAGATCACATCTCGGCTGATCACCACCTTTTGATTTCCTGGCTCCATACACCAGAGCCTATAACCCTTCACTCCCTCTTGATATCCCAACAAGACACATTTCAGAGCTCTTGGCTCAAGTTTGCCTTCCCTAACATGAGAGTAAGCTCTACAACCAAAAGGTCTCAGCATTGTATAATTGTTATTATGACCAAACCATCTAAAATCTGGAGTTTCATTATTTATAGATGCAGTAGGACACTTGTTCATGAGAGTGACTGTTGTGGATGCTGCCTCTCCCCAGAATTTGTGAGGCATTCCTGATGAAATCAGCATACATCTAACCCTTTCTAGTATGGTTCTGTTAGCTCTTTCAGCCACACCGTTCTGTTGAGGATTGTTTGGAACCGTTCTATGTCTCTTGATTTCCTTTAGTTTGCAAAATCATCAAATTCATGAGATACGAACTCCAATCCATTATCTGTTCTAAGACACTTTAGATTTGAGCCTTTATCCACCTCAACCTCTGTACACCACTCTCTAAACTTGTTGAATGCATCAGACTTTTCTTTCAAAATGTATAGCCAAATTTTTCTAGAGTAGTCATCCACTATTGATAAGAAATACCTGCATCCTCCTACTGATAAAGTTTGAGCAGGCCCCCAAATGTCACTATGGGCATAATCAAGTACTGACTGTGAAGTGTGTTTTCCAGCCGGATATACTTGCTTCTTGCTTTTACCAAGCACACACACCTCACATTCTCTAGAAGCCATTTTATTGTCTGCCTCTATTACTCCAGCCTTGATAAGTTGATTAACTCCATCCATGGACACATGACCCAATCTGAGATGCCAAATATCACCATCTACTTTCTTCACCATATTGAGTTCATCAAATATAACCTCAGCTTCCAAATAGTCGAGACTGTTAAACCGTTTTGCCACCATGACAACATCAGCTCCCTTGAAAACCTTCATCTGACCATCTGATGACAGAAATGAATATCCCTTTCCTTCAAGAGCTCCTAGAGAGACTAAGTTCCTTTTTATATCAGGGATATATCTCACTTCTGAGAGGATCTTTGTTGTACCATCTTTCATTCTCAGCCTTATATTTCTCATGCCCTTAACTCTGCATATTTGATTGTTCCCCAGAAGTACAGAGCCAGTGGAATGCTGCATATTTTGAAACCATTCGAGCTTCGGGCACATATGAAAACTGCAGGCACTGTCCATGATCCATTGCTCACTGATATCTGTATCTCCTATGTTCAATGCATGAGCAGTTTCAATGTCTTGAGTAACATCAGCTGTGTTCTGCCCTTCTGCCTCTTCTTCTTTCTTTTTCTTCCATGAATAACAGTTCTTCTTTAGATGCCCCGGCTTCTTACAATAGTGGCACGATCTGGTCTCCTTCTCATCCTTCTTCTCAGATTTACCTTTCTTGTTCCATTTCTTCTTGGAACCTTTTTTATCTGTGCCTTTTATATGCAAGACTTCACCAGCTTGATCAATTGGCTTAGCTGCTGAAGTTTTCTGGAATTCCTTTGCTTTCAAGGCAGTAAGAACTTCTTCATAGGTGATTGAACTATCCCTTCCATACAAGATCGCATCCTTGAGTTGATCAAAACTTTTAGGGAGGGCATTCAGTAACATGATTGCCTTATCTTCATCCTTTAGTTCCCAATCAACAGACTCAAGATCATCCACTGCCTTCACAAAGTCATCCAGCTAATCCATGATCCCTTTCCCTTCAATAAATTTGATCGAAAAGAGTCTCTGCTTCAAGAACAACTTATTCGCCAGAGACTTTGTCATGTAAATCGACTCCAATTTGCTCCAAACTACAGAAGGTGTTTTCTCTTTGCACACTTCTCTAAGAACCCGATCTCCAAGACTCAGCATTATCGCGCTATGCGCTCTATCCATCATGTCGAGCTTCTTGATTTCCGCTTTATCTTCAAGATCCGCAGTTTTATCTGGCTGCTTATACTTCATCGCCTCCCATAGCCCTTGCTGCACGAGCATGGCTTTCATCTTTACCTTCCATAACCCAAAATCGTTTCTACCCGTGAATTTCTCGAAATCAAATCGAGAGGCAGCCATCATCAATTGCAAAATCAGTCGTTCCCACAGAGCGGCGCCAATTTGTTATCACACATATGCAATTGACGGCTACACTAAGCAATAATCGAACTCAAGAATCAACGACACACCAAATTACGTGGTTCAGCCAATGTGGCCTACGTCCACGGGAGAACTCAGGCAATATTGTATTGATGATGAGAGGGGAATTACATAAGCATACAATTGCAGAAACTACACAAACAATCCCTCACTTTTCTCAGCTAATCACAACTAAAACGCAGTAGCTGAATTGACTAACCAAAGCGAGCAGCAATCACTGAGCGAGCTACACCAACAATCACCAAGAACTCCTTTCTTCTTGACCGATACTTCCTTGAGCTCTCTCCACAATGAATCCCCAATTTTTGAATGTTAATTTCTGTTACAACTGCACATTCATTTGCTGAGCTATTTTATACCCCAACAAGAAGTTATCCCACATGGATTTTATCCCATGTGATGCAGCTCACCTACACCCTGCATATAGCTTACTTATTTGCTAATTTCAAAATGTTGTGAAGAATTTCATAACACTATGAATACATGAAAACCCAATAAATTGAGCTACAATTGGGAAATGGCATAATTATATATGGCCAATACTCAAAAAAGATATATCGCTATTCCAAACAAGAATTGTAAAAGGAAACATTATAGGAAAAGTAGACACTAATTATACAAGGCAACACCCTCACTCTATTATTATACATGAATGACCAAGAGATATCCCACCAACCACGTATACAAACCTCACCCCCTCTTAAAATAGAAGAAGACTAAAATGATACACCTAACCTAAGAAACAAGAGAGAAATATAAGAACTAATGATGAATGCCGTAACCTGCCCACCCAACAAAGAAATGACAGTACTGACTACTTTGATCTCTCATGTACAGAAGACATCTCAAAAAATGCAAAAGTATACACATTTCTCGCTTGATCTCGTCGCCTTTTCCTCAGAGTGCTCCTCAACCGTATGAAACATATCGGGATCTCAAGGCCTTGAAGCCACAAAGAGGAATGTGCACAGTACATATAAGCATACCTCTTTGCATAATTCTCCTGATGGTATCATGCTATGTACACATGGCTGGAAAGCCCGGGAGTTAGCATAAGGCCAGAAGATGTCGTAGACAGTTATCTGGGATTATATTCTAAATCCAAGCAAGAGAACCTCGATCATTAGTGACTTGAGGTCGGCCTCTAGTAGGCGTAGGTGGTCGGTTAGCATTTAGCTCCTGAATGGGATCCAACGATTGGAGGAAAAACAGAAATGAATGATATCAGGGAAGAAATATGACCAGTCTGACCACATACTAGATAATTATATACAAAGACTATGGTTTTACATAAATGTAGCACCTGCATCCACGTGTCTTCTACATGACGTTCTGGAGATGTTTCAGGAGATGAAATTGCAGGGGGCAACGGATGAATGAGTTTAGGCACAACTACTAAATCTCTACCCAAAACCAAGATAGCACCAGCATTATTCGCAGTACCTACAGAAATTAAATAAGAAACTAAAATCAACCTTCAAATGATGAACCAGTAACATGATGCTGGAAATATTAACTAACCATCATTGGTAATCTTAAAAAGGTTGGACATACCACAGTAGTTTGTTGCAGAAAAAAGAGTAATTAAGTGTCCCTGAGCAAATCTTTCAAAGCCGTCCATTACACATTCATGTGCTCGGACTATCAACTGAAGATCATTGTTGTTACAGAATTCCATGACACGATCAGGCTGCATCAGTTGAGATAAATGATCAGGCACAAACATAGAATGTAAAAATGATTCTCCTCTATGAGTATAATGAATTAGGGATCAAAAATCCCGCAACTATGTTTATGCATAAAATGATACTCCCTCCGTCCGCCATTAGTAGTCCCGGTCACTTTTGCGCACCCGTTTTGTAAAAATGATAATAAATAATTAAAGTGGAGAAATGGTTAAATAAGAGAGAGAATAATGTTGACAAGAGTCTTCTTATCATTATTCCCTCTTGTACTTTACCATTTCTCCACTTTAACTATTTATTATCATTTTTATAAAATGAGTGCGCAAAAGTGACCGGGACTCCTAATGGCGGACGGAGGGAGTAGCTTGAATGAACCATAACAATTGAAAGTAAGAAGAAGCATGGCATCCATAGCAGTAAGTAGGGTTTCATAACCCATGACCAACATTTAGATCCCACAAAGTATAAATGTAAATTGCCTCATGAAGTTTTGGATCATATAGAGATAGATATTTAGAATATGAGAGAGGAAGGAAAACAACCCCAAATGTCACTAATCCAGGACCTCTTGCATTTGGCCGCAGACCTTCTACACTGTCATTTTCAGTGGGATCGGACCTATAAAGAAAATATTCAGATCAAGATACAGCAATTGAAACAATAAGAGTAATGGGAGAAAAAATAACACGAACTGACCACAATAAGTCCATAAGAACAATTGACCCTGCTTCCATAGGAATTGGACGTTGAATATTCTCAATCTGTTCGATATGGTTTATAGATCTCCCAATACCACCATGCATGCAGACAATCTTTTTCTCAATTAATGCGGCCAGAGGAAGCCAATTAAACAATCTGTTTATCCGATGCCATGCCCATATTCCATCTCTCTCACCCTATACATGAAGCTTCATAAGTCCCATACTTCATCCAAATAACGGGTCATTTACACAATTTTTGTATTTACCATACGCTCAATGCACTCGATCCGAAAACCAAAAAGGGCATTGATATCAGCAGCCTCATGATTGCCGCGGATTAAATGTACTTGATGTTGATATTCAACCTGCAAATTCGTTAAGAAAAAACATTGTGAAATTAAAAATCAATCATCGCCAGATAGCTTCAGAGTGATGCAGCAAATTATGGTTTAAAAATCTTACAAAACAACTAGGAAAAAAGTCAGCAATGTTCAAAAGATAAGCAAATACCTTTAAAGCGAGGAGAAGGGTAATGGTTTCCAAGCTATGCTGGCCACGATCAACATAGTCCCCCAAGAAGAGATAATCAATATATCTGACATGCATTCACACATCAGTTCAATGTCATAGCCCCAAGAAGAGATAATCAATATATCTGACATGCATCCACACATCAGTTGTCATAGCAACAAACTTTAATGGCAAAAAAAAAGACACGATTGGTTCAGCTACCCAGAGTTCTCCGCATGAATTCCAGTGCCTAGGAGTACAAGGGATTTAAGTGTAGTGGACACTGGGAGTTCAAGATGCATACAATGGGAGTTCAAGATGCATCTACCCTTGAAAATAATATGTATAAACAGAACCTACCCAAACATAAATGGACCAATGACCATAGCATGCAGGAAGATAAGGTGATTTGAAAACTCACGAGATGTCTCCTGCAGTAGAAGGAGATCCATATTCATCAAAAAGCCTCATAAGATCTCCAAATTGACCGTGCAAATCACCAAATATCTTAATAGGAGCCCTCAGCTGTAGCACACTTGGTTCACTTGCAAATATTCTCTCAGCACTATCACAAAGATCAGCAATCTCATTACAGTCCAAGAAAAATTGTCTTCGAACTGGAGGCTTCCACCCACGAGGTTTCAAAAGATGAGCAATAACCTGAGACACATTTAGGGGCTGTGATGAAAATTTGAAAAATAGGGAGAGACCTTAACAACATATCTCCCAAGTTAGTTGTGTCAACTAGTTGACTAGGCTAAAAATTTTGATTTTAAGTTTATATTAATGAATTGGACTTTGACGGTATGGACAGGAAAGAGGAAAAATATGACTAACTTAATTGCCACTATCACAACATGATTGCTTAACAACTTCAGCTACAAGACAACTTAAATCAAATTAAAGGGAAACAAACAACACTTAGCCATTTGAACTCCAATCTACACCTCTACTTATTAGCCGTTCTCTTGATTACTCTGGTGTCAACATAATTGAAATCTTTAGAGGAGAAACATTACCTTCTTAGGTACACTATTAATTGACATTTGTCGATCTAAAAGTTTCCTAGCTGCTGTTGCACTTTCTGGAGTTCCATAGCTGACCCGTCTGCCTTCATTTTCAAACTGATCAATTGACAGTTGTCTAACCATACCACCTAAGGCACCACCAGTCTCTGCAGCTACAACCACCTGCACATGTAATCTGTGTAAATAAAACATTTAACAACGGTTATGTACTATATATCTTGTCCTGATACTGACAGCACGATGATGAAGTCGAACTCCAGCTGGGATAGAATTATTTGACATTGCAGAGTCGGGTTTAATCAATGTAGTTTGTTTTCCACTTGGTGTTGCCTCAGCCCCACGATCTCTGTCTGGCAGCTCAACTTCTCCATTAACTTGTCGAGCTTTAGCAGCTTTTAATGTGGCACTTATAGCCTCAGCTTCAGCTGCAGCAGCTTCAACCAAGTACTCGACACCTTTACTTAGTTGTCTGTGCACAAAACACCAGAACTTGAGGCAACAGACATAGCAAACTAATCAGATAGATAGACAGTATGGTTAAAGATAACAGCTAACCGAGAACCCTGTAGCATCGCATTCTCTGTGCTTATATCTGTATAGATATCACCATTGACAGGAGGGGCAACAGGACTTCCAACAACAACAGCCCCATCAGCGGCAGATTCAGTTAGAGGAACCCTTGTTCTATCATCATTATATCCATATGTGCCTTGTGAACTCCCTTGCTGCAAATGGGATGCCGCAGCTGCAGCATGAGAAGCTGCAGTAGTCGTTTCAGCAGCAGCCAGATCTTCAGCAACAAGCAAATCATCAAGAAGCACCCCTACATCATTGTTTTTCAATAGTTAACACAGCCTGGGTTTATTAACAGTAACAGCAGAGATTGTCACAATGCAACAAAGATGTACACTTTGAGGACAAAAGTGGTAAAAGCTTCCGATCGCCTTTTAAGACCTAAACACATCCATTCCAACATTGTAGACAAGTACAAGCTATAGATACCTCAATGCAGAATTCAAAAACCACTATACCTGAAGGGACCAGAGATACAAATTAAGATCTATAATTATCATTGTAAATTTAAGCCTTTAACTAATACTTCCTCCGTCCCATAAAATAATGTGCATTTTCCATTTTCATCCATCCCACAAAAATATGTGCATTCCATTTTTAAAAAGGTATATCAATTTAATAATGTAGGTCCCACTATCCACTAACACTACTTTAACTACAATTCTCCTCTCTCTTACTTTACCAATTTTATCTTAATTCCCGTGCCATACCCATTGCCCATATTTTTATGGGACGGAGGGAGTAGATTTTTATCAGGTAAATGTATCATGTCTCACCACCACGTAGACCACCATAAATGAATATCAAGTCACCAACAGCAGCAGCAGCATGCCTACAACGCCTTGTTAATTCAACTGCTGCATCTCCTCCAGCAGCATCAGCACTGTATCGACCTGTTCTTGGTGTTGTGACAACAGACTTTGTATCGCACCAAACTCCAGCTGCGGTATCCAAAACTACACAAAATACAAATTGATGCCAATCCCAATCATTTAGTATATGTAAATATGGATAGTCACATACTATATGACCAAATGAACAGTACCAGCAACACTTGAGGAGTCCTCTACCATGCGTCCACCACCAAGTGCCCCTCCAGATACATGAAGGCGTGCATTAACGAAAACCTGAATAAGTAACATAAACCATTATATTTTACAATAGCTGTCTTTGTTTTATGCAACTAAACTAATACTCCCTCCGTCCCAAAAAAGTTGAGCCGTATTCCTTTTTAGTCCGTCCCAACAAAGTTGAGTCATTTCCTTTTTTAAGAAAAGACAACATCTAATCACTCTTTTTTTATTCCATCATTTACTTTACTCTCTCTTATCTTTCCTACTTTCTTCATCTCTCGATTCTCTCCTATTTGTTTAATTTAAATTCTTAACCTCCGTGCCCAAAAGTTTTGTCTCAACTTTTATGGGACGGAGGGAGTAGTTATTATAGCGGCCGATACTTAGTGAGAGGCTAATGAATAACTTACCGCAGCATGTTGATACCTTGGTGATGGTGAGACACCAGGTGCAATGGCCCATTCCCACCTACCATCTCTGTGTTTAGCAAGCCCATATGCACTAGCTAGTGGCTGTGAATTATGTCATTTGGAGGAAAACAGTCAAACAGAGAGAGCAAATGGAAGTTTTACCCATGAATATTGAAGAGAATGCCAATTGCCAGCAGAGGACTCAAGCAACGTCAACATCATAAATGCTTGCATGACAGACTTACAACACTATTCGCATCCCTTCCACCACAAAGCAGAAGAAGACCATCAGAGCGTGCACTTGCAGTTGCGTACCTGGGAAGTTGGGCCATGTTAGCACAACCTAAGATCTTTACTTTATTTCATAAAAAAAATACCTCTAAATTCCCATTAACTCTAAGCTGGCCATACTCTCCCTTTCTTGTTATTGCTTATTTATATACCTTTACTTGTAAAATTAAGAAAATACAGCACGATTTATGTTTTATCTATTTATTTAACCTACTTACGAGGGTTATTTAAGACCAATACAGAATATTTTGAAATTGGATAGAAATGAGGTGGTAGGATTCAACAACTATAAAAATTAGAAATAAAATCAATTTGTTTAAATAAAAAATACTTAGTCGATTATCGTTATTAACACATTCTCTAATTTATGTTCATTGATAAGTATATTTGCGTTCAAAAATACTTTTGAGTTCCATTATTTCTGCAAATTTTGCAGAGGATAATTATAGTTTCTAGGTTATAGAAGACAAAGATTTTACATTCTCAAGTTTAACAAGTAATTTGAGGCCAAAATGAAAGTCATCCAATAGTACCACAAGGTTATTAAGAAAGTTGCACAAACTCACATGCATGGAGGTGGCCCTTCACCCTCGGGCTCTAGTTTCCTCCATTCATATGGCTTTGCAGCAGTGTCCAATGCCCATACATCAGCTAAAGGCCGCTTCCCTACCAAAAAAATTGAACTGTCAATTTATTAACCAACAAATGTCAAATATAGAAAGGGAAAAGTAATTTAAGAAGACAAACCATCATTTCCACCAATTGACATTAAATACCGCTGACCTACCAAAGCCATTACATGCCCATACCGTGGCCCTGGGCCAGGACCATGCACCACAACCCTAAAGAAATTAAGATGCTAGCTCAGTGATAAGAACAACAATGAAGTTAAAAGGGTTTTTTAGAGAGTAATCACTTCAGTAGTTGGAGCAAACTATACAACAATGCATTCAACTCTTACATAAAAGCCTACCTATGCCATCTCGGTCGTTGCTGTGTAAGGTCCAGAACATGAAGATCTTCGGCCGATAAACCAGCAGGACCAATCCCACCCTATGAAAGATAAGAGTAACAATTCATTTTATCGTCCAAACATAGAAAGATAACTATGCAACTTGCACAAAAAAACATTGCATCTAGCAACAAACCTGAATAACAACCATCGTACCTACAGCAGTGGCAACATGAGCTGCCCTAGGTGTGGGTGGTTCCCCAATTGGGGTAACACTGCAATATAAAAGTCTGCCTCATCAACGAAAAGTGAAAACTTAATGGACCAACAACCAGACCATACGAACAAGGTTATCTTAACTTACCAAGACCACTTATTTGCCAATACATCATAGCAATGCACGTCGGCCGTAGCCCCAGCCAACCCTGCAATTACATGTTTTCCATATTGGAATTTGTAGCTGTATGATTAAGATCATCTAGTGATATATTTCCCATTTTCAGTATGAAAATCTATCTTTAACTGCTATAGGCACTAAAAAATGTTAAAAGGGGGCCTTCATCGATTCCTTGTCATTTATATTAGTATAGAACTCGTTTTAAATCTTAATTAGCAAATTCTTCTACCAACTACATGCTTAGAACCCTCGAATAAATTTCAGCAAGTAACATGGAAGATAAATTGCAAAGCAGGTGACATTATAATCTCATCTCATGAGTATCGCAGATCCCGAGATAATAGCACCAAAAACTATAAGTTCTTCATAGTACCAAAAAATCATTCACCTTTCAATCTGTACCACCAATTGATTCAGCATAAAAGATTGCAAGAAATTACTCGAGAATATCAAGATACAAGTCTCATGCAAATCTTTGTTTCTTAAACTTTAAAAGGAAGCACAAACGGCATTGTTGTCAACTGAAGGTAACTTGATGATCAAGAGGAGGGAACTCAAATATAGCAAAACAAGACTTGGGAGGTGAATAAGATCCTTAAAATCTCAGGCATTATGAATTTTAAAAGATATACGAGAACATACGGATTCCAGCGCTTCCCGCGGAAGAAGGAGTTCCCGATGCAGCTGAATTGCCTTCGAGCGCCGTTGCCCCTCCGAAAAGAATTAACCTCGGCCCAATATACCCAGGACTCCCCTCCTCCCCAACCGCCGGCACCGCTGTCAGCGTGTGACCACATCGCGGGCCTGGACCATCCTCCTTCTTCTCAATTATCGCGTTCACCACAGTATAGGTCGGTGCGCAGCGTGGTCCGCCCACAATCGCCCCGCTAGTACTATTATTGCTCTGTTCCTGCTGCAGCTGCGGCGACGAGGATTGAGATTCGTTGGACAGAAGCGCAACCGTATTAGCAGTGGTGGAGTCCGCCGACGGATCCTGATCGGGCTCGCCGGGCATAGCGGAATCGACGTCCATTTATGCGAAAAAACCCCTAAATTCCGAAGCTTGGCAATGAGAGCGGAGCTGGAATTCTCAGAAATGGGCATTTTGAATCTTCATTGTGAACAAAGCCCTAGCTCCGATCGATTGAAACATTTTCCCCCAACAGTGGCGAATTCCACCTTTTTCTTCAAAGTTTCGCTTTTTTATTTCCCTATCTTTGAAGAGGTGACGACGACGAGGAAAACAAACGGGACGGCTAAACCAAACACGCTCTTTCTCTCTCTACAATAAACAAATCTAGAGAGAGAATCAAATGTCCTTACTTTTTTTTAATTATGGTAATCTTTCAATCATTAATTCATTATGAACGTACATTAAAATTTTTAAATTGTTTCGATAAATGGTTAGTGACAGTGTTGTCTGAACTAAAACAGTTTTTAAATTCGTAAATATGAAATTTGCAAGATAGGTATTCGTAAAGAGAAAGTTATGACATTAGTATTGTGTAAATGACTAAATTGTATCCCGGTTCAATTTTGAGAAGATTATATGTTTCTTAAAAATAAAAAATAAAATCTTTTTAGTTTGGTTCCAAAAAATTAAAAAAAAAAAATTTAAGAAATTTATTTTTCTTTAGTGAGGTGAGAGACATTATTAACACTCTTTTTTTATCTTTTATTTTATCAATTTTATATTAAATAAGTGTTGTTTTAAAAGTTTATATGGAGAGAGTACATAAGAGTAAAATAGTTGGAAAATAGATTAATATAAAGGGCATAATTGAAATTAAATTAATCAAATACAAACCGCGAATCCATACTCAAAATTGAAATTAATCGCCGACCATTGTTTCTAAAGCCTACGGTTGCGCAGTAATTCAAGTTGTTCGTTTAATTTATTTTTTCCTAATTTCGCACACAAAGCACTTTTTTCCATTTTTTATGTAATTATTATGTTTGGAATAATATATTTTATAATGTGTCTTCATTGAAATATCATGAAAGTTAATATATACACGTTGGATCTACAAATATTAATTTTATTTGTGAACTATAAGATTTTTAAAGAGAAATTAGTAAAATAAGAGATATATAAAAAATAAAAGAGAGATAGGAGAAAAAATGAATAAAGTATAAAAGTAAGTTTCTATTTTGAAATGAGACAATTTTTTGTGGACACTCCAAAATGGCAAACTGAGATAATTTTTCGTGAACAGAACAAGTATGATATTTGAAAATAAATTTAAAACAAGCAAATTATAATCATTTAAAATTTTAAGATAATTTATATATTAGTGCGTTTTTAGTAGAGAAGAGACTGAATTCCTAGTCAAAATAGGAGACAAATCTCGTCAAAGGGAGACGAAAATTTTGATGATTGGAGAGTTATGACTTTTTCTCATCTATTTACTCAAAATTAAAGTTATGCCGCTTTCCTCGATATCCTCGAACAGGACTTGTGATATGCTCGTTTTGCATCCACTAGTCTCGCAACATGTTTCACTCACTCAGAAATGTGAAAAATCACCTCCACTTGACGAGTTCATTAATTCTTTATTTTCCACGGCCATTCCTTCATGAAAGGTCTAAATAATTTCGCCTTTCGACATGCAATTGTTTAGGCATGAATTGACCATCTTCTTAAACCGTGTCAAGTACTGACCAAGTATTTCATCAAATGCCTGGGTGGCCTCATTTATCTCTTTTCTATTGCATTAGTCTTTATCACATGAAAATAGAATTAGTCTTTATCACATGAAAATAGAAGCTTCAGATCCACGTCTGGATGGAGTTGGGTTTCAAACCAAGAAATCAGATATTCGCCTCTTCCGTGAGCATAAACGGAATAGTGGCCAACTGGAAGTCCTCCTCCAAAGCTCCGTTAGGCGTCTTTCAAATTCGGAAAATCTTGATGAACTCATGCAGAAAAGTGTATGCATCCTCGTTCTTGAGTCCGTAAAACATCGGCATCAGCTTGATATTGAACGATGGTTGTGGAAGGATCCCCTTACAACTGGGCCATAGCTGCCTTATAACAGGGACTTTTTCATGTGCGTCCATAATTCGCCCCTCTTTGAATACTGACTCAAAGACTGGCTCGCGTTTGATTGGTGTTTCTTGCTCATCCTCGCTTTCCGAGCTCAATTCCACCGGTGTTGATGTAGTTAATTCAGACCGAATGGTGACATGAGTCACTATTTCTCTCATTTGTCAATCAGACTCGGTATTCCTTTGGATGAGTCGGTAATCCAACGCTCAAAGTTTGAGCCTCGTCTCATAAACTGCAAAACAAAGAAAATGTAAAAATATTAACAACTATGTACGCCAAAATATCATAACACATAAATAAACAATGCCATGCTCCCCGGCAACAACATCATTTGAAAAGTAATGCATGCACTTTTATACAATGATTCGTATTGATCAATTTGGACACTTTAGACATTTACTAATCATTGAACACACAATTCTCGCTTCAAAACATTAACCCAACATATTAGTATAGGGCATTAAATTAAGATCGTTCCCACGAGAAAAATGGTCTGTTTCAAATACATTTAGACATTTTGGAAAGGATTTTAGCAATGCCACCACACTTTAGGTTGGATTAAGTTTAGTTACTAATGTGATAATTTAACTAAATACTCTTAAATATGAAATCTAAGGCAATACTCTACTAAACTGGTCAATTGGTCAGGGTATATAACCACTAGAACAGACATGCTTGTCAAAAAAAAGAATGTAATAAGGCAAATAAATTTGGACTTGTAAAATAACATGAACAATTCGAAGAGCACTCGAAACTAATGCCAGAGTTAAGTAGAAATTAAGCAAAACCAAAAGAAAATGCATAAACAAAAAATAGATTGGACCACAATTTCCTAACTAACTAAAAGGGCTAAAAGCTATAAAAGTAAACTGCATGGCAGTACAAAAGTAGTACTCCATAAAATAAAATCCTGATCTGACATTCAACCAACAAATTCACAACTTCTTCTTCTCCAAGTAATCAACTGAAACCAAGGGATTGAAATGTCATTGACAAAAGCTTGACACAAAAACAGAGCTTTAACCGAAACTAAGAACACGTAAGAAATATAAACGAAAGATATATAACTGGACCTAGATAGACCATCATGCATGAGAAACACGTAGTGAACCTAAGCAGTCAGATCTAAACATTTTTTGCAAGAAATAAACCAACAAGCAACATGAAAGCACTTAAAACTCCTAGATCTAACACTCGAAAATATAAACAAATGAACAAAAATCAAACCCCAAACATAATGTAACAAGACTCATGATTAACCAAAATAAACTTGCAATAATTTCCAAAACACAAATAAATCCTTAAACATCAAACATAAACCGAAAGTAAACAATATCCAACCCAAGTAGAAGTAATCTACGTAAATTTACTAACGAGCTATCAATATCTAAAATATGAAGTAATGATACGATCAAGGGAACCGGACCCGAGAAGCGCAATTCATCGAAGGTGCTTGGGAGGCCCGTTACGAGATCCATGGAAAGACAAAGCCTGGAGTCGTCCTTTCTGTGAAGACCATGCTCTTAGAGTCTTTGTTACACAAAGGCCGGAAAGCGAAGTGAAGACAAGAACAAAGAGTTTGCCTGGTCGGGCGACCTGAACGACGTACTGGGCGTTTTCATTGGCAATCCAGAGAGTTTGCCCGAGTCGGGCAGCGGGAACGCCTGACCAGGCGTTTTCTATGACACTCCAGAGAGTTTTGCCCGGTTGGGCGAAGTGCAGCCGACGGAATGCCTACCGGATGTTGAAGCGAAGATACAATTAGAGTCAGAAAGTTCACCGTCTAATACCTCTTACCCGATTACTTAAATAATTGATAATATATGATGTCACGCAAATTTTATTTCTAATGTTGCTTTAGATTTAATGCAATCACAAGGATATTATTTGATTTACACATTAAATGTTATTGGGAAAATTTCAATTTTGTGTCGTGTGCATATTTAATAAATTGTTAAATGGAGTATGTAATTTTCATGATGAAAAATTAGATCGCATACAATTATAGGGAAAAAAAAATCAACATTTGTGTATTTATAGGCTATTATTTTTGTTTTAAAAAGTTTGAACCATGTATTTGTATTTGTTGATTTCATTTGTAACAAAAAATCAATGAAGAAAAAAAGTGTACCTATCATGATTACCTCAATTTTTTGGATATATACAGAACCCGTAGTCCTCAACTCTTTGGAGAGAGATTTCGGAAAAATGGTCTCAATTCGGAATTTGCAGGCCTTTCGAAATTGAGGATTAAATTTTTTGACCTTTCAGAATATAGGATCGTGGTATGCGAATTTTTCAGAATAAGGGATTTTCGATATTTTAACTATTTTTTCTTCTTTTCCCTTATTATTTGTCACACAATATTTGTCGCACGATATTTTATCAAAATTGTGGTGAAAATATTAGGGATAATTTGGTCGATTCATAAATATTGTTGGACAAATAATAAGGAAAAAGAAGAAAAAATAGATAAAGTATAAAAAATCCCTTATTTCCAAAAATTCGCATGCCACGATCCCATATTCTGAAAGGTCAACGAATTTGATGCTCAATTTCGAAAGGCCTGCGAATTGAGACTCTTTTTCCGAAATCTATCACTCTTTGGACGACAAGAAAATAATCAAAGACAAAAAAAGTATTTTTGTATAATAAAAGTACTAGTAAAACCAAATGGTCAGGGGATCAATCATTACCTTTGGGTATGGAGCAATTTTAAATCCTTGGGCCAATTATCCCACCCATTGAGGTGTCTACAAATCAGCATGGGAAATAGTTAGAGGTGTCTACAAATCAGCATGGGGAATAGTTAGTGGGTCTGCAGATGGATACCTTGGTAATTAAAAAAAATAATGAGAATTAAATAATAATGAATGAAATTAGAGTGTGGTTACAAAAAGGTGCAAGGCCGGTACATGCTCTAGACCACATTTTTCTATTGGAATTTTTTATTTGAATTTTTTGTTTACCTATTCATTTGTGCAGACGCATACAATCTTTTCCTTGTTCCTGGGAAATTTAATGTGTGCGTTTGTCGAGCATCCTCCAATTTATATTTTCCAGCGGCAGTTGCATTTGCATGGGTTAAATCACCTGCAGGTATTAATTCTTCAAGTTTTGCGTTGTGAAGAGGTTTTGTTGAAATATTGGTGGATTAATGACTATGATCCATCTTTCTTAATTTTCCACTGTAGCTCTGACAATATGGGTGTTCCAAGGAGATGGATCAAACAATTGCTTGGCAAAAAGAAATCAGAGAAGGGCGAAAATGTTGGTGATTTATATTCTCTTCTATCATAAATTCATCATTGTTGTGTATTGTTACACATAGAGATAGGATGCCTACCTTTAGATAGTTAATGTGCAGATTTGTATGAAGATCGTAAATCTCAATTTGGGGGTTTCAATGTGCAGATTTCTAGAAATGGTAGAAAGAGCAACCATAGCAATAGCAGCCACAGCAAGAGCTCTGTTGAACATGAGAGAGGCAGATTTGAAAACGTTTTGAATGAAAATGTGGACACAGAAGTTGAAGATGCATTCTGGCAGTGGGAGATGGACCACTCCGGTGCGCCTTCGACTCCCCTTGAGACGAAAACCTCTGTGGACCACCCGCCTTCTGTTTCACCACGTGCGGAAAATGCATCTGAGCAGCAACCTCAAGAGGATTGGAGAGAAGAATGGTTGGATGAATATGCCAAGGGGAAGGAAGGCAGCTTCAAGGCATCTTTGGATTCACCAAACTCACCGGGGGAGCAAAGTGCAGCTCAGCTTGAAGATGATGCTATACAAGGATGGGCAACGCTGGATGTCAGAGAGGTGGTTGAGTCAGATCCTGATCCAGATCCAATTAGTCCACTATCCGGCTCACTCGAGTTGGAATATGAAGCTCCAGATGCCGAATATGCAAACGATACATCTAATTTAGAGGAGGACCAGAATATGCAGGAGGAATTGGCAACCCGGCATATCCAAACAGCATTTAGAGGATTTCTGGTATAGCTTTCATTGAATTTGTAAACTGTTTTCTTCCTTGCTAGCATAAGGGATTTGGAGAGCTATCCTTAATCCATCTTCTGCTTTCAGGTGCAAAACGAAGCCAAAACTAAAACTAAAACTCGACCGCCTATGAATGAAGAATTGGCTGCCTTACGAATCCAAACTGTGTATAGAGGATTCATGGTATAGAGAATTCATTCATTTATGGAAACAATATGTTTGCAGTGTTTGTTTACCATAATGAGCACTAACTATGCTTCCTATGTTTTGTTATACATCAGGCTAGACGAGCCTTTCGTCCTAGAAAAGGAATGGCAAGGCTTCAAGCTCTAGTGAAAGGTAATACTGTGAAAAGGCAAGCTGCCATTGCCCTTCGCTGTATTCAAGCTCTGGTAAAAGTTCAGGTCCATTCCCGAGCTAAACATGTCCGCTCTACATTACAAAATCAATCTGTACAAAAGAAGCTGATACAACAACTTGAAGTTGAGGCTCCAGCTAAAAAACCTGAAGTAAGTCATTTGCAATTTACTTTGTTAAGCTCAAAATCTTACATGAATTGCTTTCTCGCCGATCTAGCTTGTACAGAACACACAGAATGGGTGGTGTGACAAGGTTGGCTCTGCTGCTGAAATCCGAGCCAGGTCGCAGAAAAGGCAGGAGGCCGCTGCTAAGCGTGAAAAAGCAAGAGCTTATGCCTTAGCTCGTCAGGTAAACGTCTCTTTAATTATCCTCAATTGTGAAATTGTGGCTGTAAGAGAGTAGTGCACAAGAAAAAGAAACATCTCTGATATGATGATTATGTTTGAAATGAAAAAAAAAATCATTATCCTGTAGTGGCAGGCTGGGATAAGGCATCAGCCTCAGCAGCAGCAGCGGCGGCGGCAGCCTCCTCAGCAGAAGGAGGAGGCAACACCTGCTGGTTTCCCCACAGTTAAAAGTGAGTGGGGATGGAATTGGTCGGAGCGATGGATGACTGTTCGCCCATGGGAAACTAGCTTTTCAGATGATGCTGGTGTTAGAGATGGGACGAAGAGTCCTACAAAAGTACAGGTTGCTCTAGTGGATGTTCCTTCATCGACAGAGAGAAAGCCATTGTCAAGTACAGGTAACGGAAAACCTATCCCCCGTTTCAACACCGCCACTGAGAAAGGTCCTTCATCGAAGAAGGTAGCTGCTGCGTTGGTAACTCCAACCCCTGTTTCGAGTAGGAATCCGAAAACACCTATAAAAAATTCAGCAACCTCGAGGTCAGCTGTTGGCTCTAGATCGTTCAGTACTCCTAAAGAGCGATCCAACCTTTCAGATATTCAAGACAGGAAGCGATTGTCTCTGCCTGGTAAAGGTTTCTCTCACTCACACACACAAACAAATCCTTGTCATATTTGGTCCCGTATATGAATTCTGGATGTGTCAAAATAGAGTTGACGAATTTGGTTGAAACAGGGACAGTGCATGGAGCTAAGCTTGTTGCTCAGACTGCTGTCAGCAGCCGCCCCCGCACTCAGAAGCCCAGGGGTTCCAGAAGCAAACAGAACGGGAACGATGTGAGGCCCTCGAAGCTCAGCCGTTAGCTCTCCCACAAAGCACACATTCTTGGAGCGGAAACAGCCACAAAACACAACAGAGCCACGAATGAAATGCATGGACTCAACAACTATTTTGTACAGGAAAGGATTTGTATTCAGTTCAGCAGTATTTGCATTGTACACTACAATCATTATAAAATGAGTTATTTAAGTAGTTTATCCATCGTCTATGAGTTCATGCAGTATCTTCAATTATTTCTAAACTTTGCACGACTGTGTGACACCCATGTTTACAGTATCTCTGTGTGACACCCATGTTTACAGTATCGTCTATGAGTTCATGCAGTATCTTCAATTATTTATAAAATGGTGCATAGTCATATGAATATCGTATATTTTGCAGTATTTCTTTCTAAAAATACGGACTAATTGATTATCTCGAGCAGTATCTAGATTGTGGTGTAAATGGAGTATAAGAGCACTCCCAATGGCACTCCCTTATTTCTCCCTTATTTCTCCCTAACTCCTGCCACATCAGCGCCACATCAGCATCACATTTTATCCCCAGTTTTTAGCCAACTGCTACATTGGTTTCTCCCTTATTTCTCCCTTATTTCTCCCTAACTCAACATTTCATTTTTACATCATTATTTTTTATATTATTTAATTTTTCCTACAAATGTATTTAATAAATAGACTAATAATGAACAATTCATCGTTGTATTAATCATTGGAAAATATAATACAACGAGAAAAAAAAAACTACAAATAAAAAACGCAAATAAACAAAGATTTAAAAAAAAAAAAACTAAGACGGAGGGGCCGGAGGGGCGTCGGGATCGAGGCCCATCGTAATCTGCAGGCTTTGGATGCATTTCCAGAGGGCCGCCTTTTCTTCAGGGGTCCCGCTGCCGGTGAAGTACAGCGTGTACATCTGCGTCAGATTGGCGACATTGCTCGAATAAGTGGCTTTTTCTAAGTCGATGTGGGGTTCCGACTCGACTTCCGACGTTGTGCCCTTCCCCTTCCGCCTCCCCTTCGCCTTCTTCGCTCCCTCCGGGCGCTCGTGCGGACCATCCCCACTCAAGTCGATGTGGGTCGCGCTCCCCTCGCTCTCCGAAACGCTAAGTCGCGAGTGCACCGATTTCCCATGCAGCGCGACGTGCATCCCCGTCCGGAATTTGGGGAGATCCTTCAGCTTATCGTAGATGTTCCAATACTTGAACCCCTTCGACAAGTACTTGCCACAATACCTCTTCATGGCCTCATCTCGGACCATATGCTCGTTCTGGCCACTGGGCATGTTCGCCAACAAGTTAGAATAAATACCGTTGAAGTGGCCGCAGTCCCTCATGAGGCGCTCCCAATGCCGACGGATCGCCTCGCGCCATGGTCCTTCATTGAGGCAGTCTTGTGGCTCCCGTACTTCGCGGCAACCCGCTCCCGAATATGATCTCGGTCTGGTAGTTGCTGCGCTCCGCGTTCTGTGACATGTCCGCCCCAGCAGGGGCTATCGGCTCGGACTCTTGCGAGTGTAAGTAGTCCTACCCGCTTCGGCCTCTCATCGGAACCCGTATCGAGCCGCAGCCGACGACGCCGCCGGCGCTTCCTCCTCCCGCTCCTAGAAGGCGCTCGGTGGGCGTTTTCTTCCATATCGAAGTCCTCCGCGCTCGGTGTCGCGGCCTCGAGATTCTTGGTCGCTGGGGGTTGATCCGGGGTGTCGAACCGGGGCCGATACACATCGTCGGGCTGGAGAGGGCATTCTGCCGGCGGAGTTGAAGTACGGAGAAAGTCTCCGCGCCGGAGGAGTCTGCAAAGGAGACGGACCCGCGTATGGAAGTTGGCCGGGAGGAGAACCCATCGCCAACAACGAGTGCATCCACTGCTCGTTTGCTTCATCCGTGTTGGGAATTTGTGAACTCGACTCTTTCCCCTTACCCTTACCCTTACCCGAGCGGGAATTTTTCTTCCAAAAGCTCATAATTTTTGGAAGATTGATGAAGATTGAAGATTGGGAGAAGAGATTGAAAATGGAGAGAATGAAGATTGTGGGTGATGAATGGAGGAAGTGGAGGAAATATTTATAGGGGTGGGATGTAAAAATAGCCGTTGGGCCGAAAAAAAAAAAAAAAAAAATTTAAATATCGCCGAGCGTCGCCGTCACAACAGTGGCCGGCGATCGCTCGGCGATAATCCGGCGAAAAAACGCCGCTTGGCGAAATAACGGTAGGATTATCCCCGAATTGTCGCCGATTTCACCACAACGGCCGGCGATAATCCGGCGATAATCCGGCGATGTTCGGCAATTTTTCGCCGGATTTTCGCCACCCCCATTGGGAGTGCTCTAAATACATTTCCTTTTACGGGCACACATACATTACCTTCAGCAGCAGGGGAGTGCAATATTTTTTCTATTCATATACTTGCACCATTCGAAAATAGGAGTATTTCGTTACCATAATATTTATTTATAATCCTCTACTACGATTGGAGAATATTGTCTGAATTGAGAAGCTACAATCCACTATTGATACTTGAAAGTTGAAAGTTATAATTACAAAAGATCCTTTAACTGTATTTTACTCCCTCCGTCCTCGATTAAGAGTCATATTTTGACTGGGCACGAGTTTTAAGAAATATAAAGAAAAGTTGGTTGAAAAAATTAGTGCAATGTGAGATCCATTTTTTTATATTAGTTTTATAATAAAATGCGAGTGAATTGAGTTAGTGAATGTGAGACTACTTACTATTTATGATAAAAATGAAGTGTGATTCTTAATTGAGGACGGATCGAAATGGAAAAATGTGACCCTTAATCGGAGGGACGGAGGGACTATTATATTAATTCGGTTCCCTTTTGATTCTTTCGAGGCATTAACAGGTCAACAAATTCTAAAAAATATAAATACGGGAGTAGTAAATTTACAAAATTGGAATTATAAGCAATGGAAAGCAGCATTCCAAAAGGGAAAGAAAATGGCGAAAGAAGAGAAAGCAATCCATATAACGGGATTGTTGCAACGCAAAATCCATAAATCTGAAAAACACCATTCGCCGCAGCATCATCCATGAAATCACACTCTTCTCTCTAGTAATCGAAGAAGAAATTCATCCGCAGCCATGGCAATTTCCTCCCCACTGCTAATCCTCCTCCTCTCTCCACCACTCCTCTTCTTCTTCCTCGCTCCTCGGATCCTGCCGCCGCGCCAAATCTCCATCTCCCTCCGCCCTAAAATCGCCTTCCTCTTCCTCACCAACTCCAACCTCCACTTCGCCCCCCTCTGGGACCGCTTCTTCTCCAATGCCACTCAACCACTACAACATCTACATCCACGCCGACCCCTCACTCAAAATCAAAATCAAAATCGCCCCCTTCCAAGGCGTCTTCAAGGACAGGCTCATCCCCTCCAAGCCAACTCACCGATCCTCGCCGACTCTCATCTCCGCCGCGTGCCGCCTCCTCGCCACCGCGATCCTCGACGACCCCTCCAACGCCTACTTCGCCCTCATCTCGCAGCACTGCATCCCGCTCCACTCCTTCAACTACCTCTACAATTTCCTCTTCGATTTACGCAGATTGTCGCGGAATTTGCAATTCTCCAGCTACATTGAAATTCTAGACAGTGAGTCCACTCTGTGGGATCGCTACAACGCTAGGGGGCCTAATGTGATGCTTCCCGAGGTCAATTTCGATCAATTCCGCGTCGGATCGCAGTTTTTCGTGCTCACACGGAGGCACGCATTGATGGTGATCGAGGAAAGGCGGCTATGGCGGAAGTTCAAGCTCCCTTGCTTGAATGTGGAGTCTTGTTATCCAGAAGAGCATTATTTTCCCACGCTTTTGTCGATGCAGGACCCTAATGGCTGCAGCCACTATACACTCACGAGGGTTAATTGGACGGATAGTGTTAATGGCCATCCCCACACTTATCACCCTCCCGAGTTGTCGGCTGACCTAATTTACACTCTCCGGGAGTCGAATTCGAGCTATTCGCATATGTTCGCAAGGAAATTCTCTCCGGATTGCTTGAAGCCTCTGATGGAAATGGCGGACGAGGTTATCTTCAAGGACTAATCATTTTGCCATTGGTGAGTTAGATGCTTTATTTAATTACTTTAATTATATTCTGCTCAGTATTCTCAACTTGTTTGATTTAGCTAGTTCTTGGATGATTTCACTCAGTATTTTGATCATGTGGTCTGGTCTATATAGCTGTCTGTGATTGTCTTTTTACTTGTTGATTGTTAAGAAATTGTGGTAATTTATTGGCCTTGTTTAGTCGTTTGTTGTTTGTTTCTTATATAGGTGGTGATAGTTCAGAGTCTTCAGAGTTAGGGACTGAACTGGATGGATTACCAAAAACCTCAAATTCTTATCTTTCATGGAATGGTTCAATGTAGAGGTGGCATTATACAAAATTTGGTTGATATCTTGGAGAGCTTTATATGATTCCTTTCTGCCCTTTTGATATGCTCCTTTAAGCTTTATGAACTATACTAAACTTGGAGGGGGGGTCAAAAGATAAATGCAATATGATCGAACCCTTTTCGTTTGTTGTTGCAGAAGAAGGAACATGGAAGGCTAATTTTGAGAGTCTTTTGGAAGGAATGATGTTGAAACTGCAGTGGGATTGGGTTCTTTGAGTGGCTGGTAAAATAAATGCCCTAAACCTAAGTAACCCCATGGTTTCCAAATTCCAACTCAAGCAATTTTAAGTGCCATTTAAATCTAGGACTGCAAACTATGGTGTAATTTGGTGGTGTGATGCTTCTGAATGGTGGTTGAATAGGGCTTTGTAAACATCCAACAAAAGAGAGTGGTTGGAATTGTGATTGGGACGTTTGGTTCCTTTTGTTTATATTGTAAATATGTGTATGAATGGTGTGGGATGACAAAGTCTGAGAATTCTTGCCTCAAACATAATGAAGCAATGCCTAATTGCCTATTTCGTTTTATTCAAGGTGATTCATTGGTGAACCGTGATCTTGTTTACAAGAAGGAGCAATTCTTGCCTCAATTATCTTACCCTTTTCTACATTTGACATTTAACATTTGACATTTGACATTTGACATTTGACATTCCCTCGTTGATATTGGAATATGAGGTTATCCCTTATCCAAATCTACCAAATTCTTGAATTGAATAAGCACTCATAAGGATTGAAAAGCAAAGGATGCTTTACATCAAAAGAAAGGATGATTGAAGCTTACTCCTTTCCTACATATTGCTTATTTTAATGGATGCTTTACTTGACACTACTCTGTATTGTATTGAAGGGTTGATAAAAGTACTGGCACTTGTTAATTGGATTTTGTAACTGAAATATCATACTACCTCCGAATTAAGAGTCTGCTGACAAGCAACTGCGCGCGTTATAGGACCACATGTATACTGCCTTGATTTAATTTAAAAAATACTTACGTATAATTCAAATGGTTCAAAATTATTCATTTGTTCATATGAATTAGGCAACCCTTCAAAATTACCCCCATCTCATGCTACTCACACTTTTCTATTTTATCGACTTCGGATCTCGAATTAAGGTCTATTGACAAGCAACTCCGTGCGTTATTGGACCATACTTCATGTTGTACCGCCTTGATTTAATTTAAAAAATACTTGCATATAATCCAAATAGTTCAAAATTATTTATCAGTTCACATGAATTAGGCAACCCTGCAAAGTGAAAAAAACATATTGGTCAACTTTCATGATACGAAGTAGGGCTGACAATTTTTGGCACGACACGATAACACGACACGAACCCGCATGAAATTATTGGGTATGTGCCCAAGCTTATTGGGTTCGTGTCCTTATCGTGTCAACACGATAAGGACACGAAAACTTCGTGTCGTGTTCGTGTTACACGTTAAGAAATAAGATTAATATATTATAATAATATTATTATTTTATTTATTTTAAAATTTTAAAAATTTAAAATTAAAATTTAAAATTTAATATTAGAAATAATATTTATATATTATAATATTATTATTATAGTGTCGTTATTGTGTCGTGTCATATGTGTTATTATCGTGTCGTGTTGACCCGAAGTGGTTCGTGTCGTTAATGGGTTCGTGTTGTGTTCGTGTGTCACACCTCAACCCTTATGACGTATGCACTTACTATAAATAAATTCTAAATTTTCAAAAGCACACATATTATATAATTTTCAAAGAGCACATTTATCAAGTACATATTTCAAACATTCTAAACCGTAATGGGACCCTCTCACCACTCTGTATACTATACATTTATCTACATGCAAAAAAATGATGAGGAGGAGAAGGTTGCCAAAATGCGTCAGCCGCCGACCCTTATAATAACTGTAACTCACATCAACCCACGCATTATTGATATCTTATTCCTGAAAAATATTAGTGGTTTATATGAGCCACAACTCAGTGTATATAAATCTTACCTTTAATTCCACATCCCATATATCAAACATACTCTTTAACCAATATATAAAACAATAATCAACAAATATTAAAATTAATTCCATATACATATGCACGTGCCACTCTGTTCAGTTTATTATTCTGTGATAGTTCAAGCATGGTATCTGCCCGGGAATTCCAATATGCCACTATGATTTGACCCGAAGGTCCCACTATGATTTGACCCGTAGGTCCCACTATGATTTGACCCGTAGGTCCCAATATGATTTGACCCGAAGGTCCCAATATGTCCACTATGATTTCAGATTCAAGACATGACTATCACAGATCCTCTTTAATCAAATGATTCAATTAATTCCAATACCATATGCAAAACATATCTATTGCACCAATCACATACCCATATCATATTCCACTCAATAATTCCAATTTAATATACTATTTATTGCAGCAAGCATATATCCACATCATCATAATTAAACACATATCATATAAGTATCACATCATATAATTCAAATATTCACTCCAATTTAACACATAGCAATTAATCACATAAAATATGTAAAACTAAAAGTGTGATTTATACACACCTGAAAATGATAGATAATCAAGTCAACTCCCGATTCTGTCTCTTAAATTACCCTCGATCCTGATTGCAGTTATTTGAATCCCTAATTTCCATCCTTCGTTCTATAAATTTCTCCTGTATGAATAATGTTTCTCTCCTTCCTTTTTATTTTTCTTTCCCTCGGTAGTTTCTTATTTCTCTAACTCTA
>NC_062968.1:46400173-46453353 GCF_023119035.1 Salvia hispanica
CCTGTTTTTTACAACATACCTATGTGTAAGAATAGTATAAATTTTGAAAAATGAACTGATGGTATATGTTCATTATAAAGCATGTTTACTTCACTATATGTTCACTATAGTGAATTATTTATATCCAGATTTGACTTGTCTCATCTTTCAGCTGTATACAGTTGTACAACGGCCTGATGGGGCGGACATCAACACCACAATTGATAGATTCTGTAGCAATCTAGAAGATGAGATTAAAAAAATTCCGTATTTCAAGTGGGTCGACGTAGATTTGGTAAATATTGAATATAAAAGATTCTTTGTTATATTCACTGTTGTTTTTAAATTATGGTAGCATACCTGAAACTGTGGTAAGTATACATGATATATAGTGAAGTATTTTGTGATTACAGTGAACTAGAATACTCTTTACAGTGAACTACCTCTGATATTCATGATAATATATTGCAGAGAATGTATTTTTGTCATTATTTGACAAAAATGGGTTATCACGTGCAATGCAAATCAATAAAGGATGTTACCATAAAGAGGCTAAAAATGTCTTGGAGAACAACATCAAATGCAGAAGATTGTGGAGTTTTTTTGATGAGACATATGGAATGTTATTATGGTGAGCGGGAACAAGATTGGAAATGTGGATTATCTACAAGGAGCAAGGGAATACTCCAAAGACTAAGAGCAAAGTATTGCAGCGCATTAATGTTGTCAGAAATAAACCATGAGTCATTAAAAAACATGGTAACAACATCAAAGCATTATAAAGAATGTGAGAAAAACATGGACATAGATGTGGAAAACATGATTGTAAACTTCAAGCGTTCATGAACTATTGTACAAAACTTCATTTAAATTCAATAGTTAGTTCCTATTTACTGTCGAGCTATTTACTTCACTATATGCACAATATAGTTCACTATATGCACAATATACTTCACTATATACACAATGCACATCATTGGAGTGAAGTAAAACAAAGCTAGAGTGAAGTATTACAGTGTTAGAGTGAAGTGTCTGTTTATCCATGCTTGTAGTGCTCTGTAATTCCATTTCAGTGAAGTAAAACATGGTAAGAGTGAAGTAAAACATGGTTAGACTGAAGTAAAACATGGTTAGAGTGAAGTGTCTCATCTATGATTGTAGTGCTTTGTTTTTCCATTTCAGTGAAGTAAACCATGGTAAGAGTGAAGTAAAACAAGGCTAGAGTGAAGTATTCCAGTGTTAGAGTGAAGTGTCTGTCATCTATGATTGTAGTGCTCTGTAATTCCATTTCAGTGAAGTAAAACATGGTTAGAGTGAAGTAAAACAAGGCTAGAGTGAAGTGTCTGTCATCTATGATTGTAGTGCTTTGATTTTCGATTGCAGTGAAGTAAAACATGGTAAGAGTGAAGTAAAACATGGTTAGAGTGAAGTAAAACATGGTTAGAGTGAAGTGTCTCATCTATGATTGCAGTGCTTTGTTTTTCCATTTCAGTGATGTAAAACAAGGCTAGAGTGAAGTATTCCAATGTTAGAGTGAAGTATTTGTCATCTATTCTTGTTTATTACACGATAATCAATATTACATCACTATAAATGAACCAAAACATGTAATAAGCGAACTAAAGACTTGTAAGCAGTAAAACGAACACAAATAAAATTGAATTTATTCGCAATTGAGCTTAACATAAAAACAAAGTTTGAATTGAGATAAAAATCACTCAAAAGTGTAATAAAAATGAGTCATTGGTGCTCTAAAAAGGCTACAAAGTGAACTGTTTCTTTCCAAATACTCACTGCCTCTGTTTTGCCTTCTCATTCACCTTTTTGCAGTTCCTGGAATCATGGTGTCCAATCACATGACAATTTCCACACTTTCGGCCTGGTTTCATTGCTAACTTCATTGCCGACTCCTTCTTGGATTTTCTCCTACTACCACTTCCCTTTGTACTGACAACATTAGGAGGATGAACTTCAATAATGTTTGGAACTTGTGAGCCATAGAAATTCTCAATCAATGCTCTCTTCTCTGTCGAAGACAGAACAACACTTCCGAGAAGCTGCTTCTTACCTTCTTCAATAATTGCAGTAAATGCATTGATTTGGTCAATGTTCCCTTCAATACTTTGTGCTATTTCAAAGAATAATGCATACAAGTTTTTAAATGCAATCTTCTTCTCGTCCACAACAGAGAGTATTTCTTCATCATCACAAAAGCCTCCATGTATTGGCTTCACAAACTGTGACTTCAACCATCTCCATCCACGCAAATTCTCGGGTATCAACTTAACAAACTTATATTTCAACACACAAAGTATATGGCTGCACAATAGACCAAGTCTCTCAAACTTTTTACATCCACACAAATAGGTGTCATCGCCAATGGAGTAAGTCACTGTCCATGAGTTTGAATCCTTGTCATTTATGTTATATACTTCATTCTCTCTATTGGTAGACATTCCTAGAGTTGAACAAGACAAAGAGAAACATGCATAAACTATCTCCTCTTGAATTGCATTAAAAGCACTACCACTATATATTGTTGACGCATGTTTCTCAATTTCCAATTCTGTTCGCAATATAGGCACTTTTGTTGAATCATAGTATTCAAGCTTTGCGCTATTACTTCTCTGAGCCTCCAAAGCATGGTTATAGTTCATATAAAATAGCATAAGGTTAGCCCGACACTTTGAGTACCTTTTAAAGAAGCTATTCTGTGATTCAGACAAAGATGTTGTCTTTATCAACGAGCTCATCGGAAAATCACGGAAAAAGGCTGGAACCCAAAACTTTCTAGATGCAAACATTGATGAAAACCAGTCATTATTGGCCAGCCCATATCTTTCCATTATAGCATGCCAAGATTCTTCAAATGCATCAGGCTCTATCAACTCCGACCAAACACATGCATTCAATTCCTTCTTTAGTTCTTCACTACCAAGCATGTTCTTTGGCAATTTGTCAGCAACTTTATTCATTATATGCCACATGCACCACCTGTGTCTCGTACTAAGAAGAACCTCTGCAATAGCAACTTTCATTCCTAAGTCTTTCGTAACCGACCAAGATTTAGGAATGAAAGTTGCTATTGCAGAGGTTCTTCTTAGTACGAGACACAGGTGGTGCATGTGGCATATAATGAATAAAGTTGCTGACAAATTGCCAAAGAACATGCTTGGTAGTGAAGAACTAAAGAAGGAATTGAATGCATGTGTTTGGTCGGAGTTGATAGAGCCTGATGCATTTGAAGAATCTTGGCATGCTATAATGGAAAGATATGGGCTGGCCAATAATGACTGGTTTTCATCAATGTTTGCATCTAGAAAGTTTTGGGTTCCAGCCTTTTTCCGTGATTTTCCGATGAGCTCGTTGATAAAGACAACATCTTTGTCTGAATCACAGAATAGCTTCTTTAAAAGGTACTCAAAGTGTCGGGCTAACCTTATGCTATTTTATATGAACTATAACCATGCTTTGGAGGCTCAGAGAAGTAATAGCGCAAAGCTTGAATACTATGATTCAACAAAAGTGCCTATATTGCGAACAGAATTGGAAATTGAGAAACATGCGTCAACAATATATAGTGGTAGTGCTTTTAATGCAATTCAAGAGGAGATAGTTTATGCATGTTTCTCTTTGTCTTGTTCAACTCTAGGAATGTCTACCAATAGAGAGAATGAAGTATATAACATAAATGACAAGGATTCAAACTCATGGACAATGACTTACTCCATTGGCGATGACACCTATTTGTGTGGATGTAAAAAGTTTGAGAGACTTGGTCTATTGTGCAGCCATATACTTTGTGTGTTGAAATATAAGTTTGTTAAGTTGATACCCGAGAATTTGCGTGGATGGAGATGGTTGAAGTCACAGTTTGTGAAGCCAATACATGGAGGCTTTTGTGATGATGAAGAAATACTCTCTGTTGTGGACGAGAAGAAGATTGCATTTAAAAACTTGTATGCATTATTCTTTGAAATAGCACAAAGTATTGAAGGGAACATTGACCAAATCAATGCATTTACTGCAATTATTGAAGAAGGTAAGAAGCAGCTTCTCGGAAGTGTTGTTCTGTCTTCGACAGAGAAGAGAGCATTGATTGAGAATTTCTATGGCTCACAAGTTCCAAACATTATTGAAGTTCATCCTCCTAATGTTGTCAGTACAAAGGGAAGTGGTAGTAGGAGAAAATCCAAGAAGGAGTCGGCAATGAAGTTAGCAATGAAACCAGGCCGAAAGTGTGGAAATTGTCATGTGATTGGACACCATGATTCCAGGAACTGCAAAAAGGTGAATGAGAAGGCAAAACAGAGGCAGTGAGTATTTGGAAAGAAACAGTTCACTTTGTAGCCTTTTTAGAGCACCAATGACTCATTTTTATTACACTTTTGAGTGATTTTTATCTCAATTCAAACTTTGTTTTTATGTTAAGCTCAATTGCGAATAAATTCAATTTTATTTGTGTTCGTTTTACTGCTTACAAGTCTTTAGTTCGCTTATTACATGTTTTGGTTCATTTATAGTGATGTAATATTGATTATCGTGTAATAAACAAGAATAGATGACAAATACTTCACTCTAACATTGGAATACTTCACTCTAGCCTTGTTTTACATCACTGAAATGGAAAAACAAAGCATTACCATCATAGATGACAGACACTTCACTCTAACACTGGAATACTTCACTCTAGCCTTGTTTTACTTCACTCTTACCATGGTTTACTTCACTGAAATGGAAAAACAAAGCACTACAAGCATAGATGACAGACACTTCACTCTAACCATGTTTTACTTCACTGAAATGGAATTACAGAGCACTACAATCATAGATGACAGACACTTCACTCTAACACTGGAATACTTCACTCTAGCCTTGTTTTACTTCACTGAAATGGAAAAACAAAGCACTACAAGCATAGATGACAGACACTTCACTCTAACCATGTTTTACTTCACTCTAACCACGTTTTACTTCACTGAAATGGAATTACAGAGCACTACAATCATAAATGACAGACACTTCACTCAAACACTGGAATACTTCACTCTAACCATGTTTTACTTCACTGAAATGGAAAAACAAAGCACTGCAAGCATAGATGAGACACTTCACTCTAACCATGTTTTACTTCACTCTAACCATGTTGTACTTCACTCTAACCATGTTTTACTTCACTGAAATGGAATTACAGAGCACTACAAGCATGGATAAACAGACACTTCACTCTAACACTGTAATACTTCACTCTAGCTTTGTTTTACTTCACTCCAATGATGTGCATTGTGTATATAGTGAAGTATATTGTGCATATAGTGAACTATATTGTGCATATAGTGAAGTAAATAGCTCGACAGTAAATAGGAACTAACTATTGAATTTAAATGAAGTTTTGTACAATAGTTCATGAACGCTTGAAGTTTACAATCATGTTTTCCACATCTATGTCCATGTTTTTCTCACATTCTTTATAATGCTTTGATGTTGTTACCATGTTTTTTAATGACTCATGGTTTATTTCTGACAACATTAATGCGCTGCAATACTTTGCTCTTAGTCTTTGGAGTATTCCCTTGCTCCTTGTAGATAATCCACATTTCCAATCTTGTTCCCGCTCACCATAATAACATTCCATATGTCTCATCAAAAAAACTCCACAATCTTCTGCATTTGATGTTGTTCTCCAAGACATTTTTAGCCTCTTTATGGTAACATCCTTTATTGATTTGCATTGCACGTGATAACCCATTTTTGTCAAATAATGACAAAAATACATTCTCTGCAATATATTATCATGAATATCAGAGGTAGTTCACTGTAAAGAGTATTCTAGTTCACTGTAATCACAAAATACTTCACTATATATCATGTATACTTACCACAGTTTCAGGTATGCTACCATAATTGATTGTGATGTCCTCATCACTACCATTCTTTGAATTGTCAATCACCACTATGCTTTTAGTGCTAAATCTAAAGCATATGGTGTAGTAATGTTCCGCAGCACAAATTGGAAAGAACACCTACAAAGATGATAACAATTTCAGAATAAAAACAACAGTGAATATAACAAAGAATCTTTTATATTCAATATTTACCAAATCTACGTCGACCCACTTGAAATACGGAATTTGTTTAATCTCATCTTCTAGATTGCTACAGAATCTATCAATTGTGGTGTTGATGTCCGCCCCATCAGGCAGATGTTCATATGTTTGAATTTGCAGAATTCTCAAAACTAACTTTTATTCTAAAACTAAATCTAAATTAGAATGAGAAATCTAAATCATAAACTAGTAGAACAACTTGCATTTTGAAAAATCTTTCTGATTTGGATTCATTGTTCGACTATGGATGAAGGCGACGGCGATTGCAGACGCGATGGATGGAAACGGCGGCGATTGCAGGAACGAGAAGACGGCGACGATGGATGGAGACGACGGGAAGAACAGTGAAGGCGGGATCGATTGATTTGCGTAATTAAAATTGTTAACCTAATTTTATTAGAGAAATGTCCATTATACCCCCGCCTTGTATAGTGAAGTAAATTTGTGTTAGAGTGAACTGATTTCTCCTTTAAATTCGAAAATCACATGTGTTAAAACTAGCCCTTGATTTTCTTAATCTTGTGGCTGTGATTTGTTCTCTAGTTATATACTTAAGGGGCATTTGCCACATATCACTACTCTATATATATATATACTACTCACGTAGTCACACATTCACTAATTAATATATATTTTCATAATTATAAAGTCTAATGGAGTACATACCTATATTTATATACTTAATAAATACTAATCTTACGTATATGTACGTTGTACATTTCAATTATATAAGAAGATATCTCGTAATTTATTAAGTAACTCTTCTATAATTCTCAGTTGCTATCTAATAATAATAAAGATTATACAATTATACAAATTAATGTATGATTCGGGTTAGGATATCACATCGTGTCCGAGGGTAGCGTGTCGTGTTCGTGTTCGTATTTGGAGTTTTCTTAACGGGTCGTGTTCGTGTTTGTTGTTATCGTGTCGTGTCGTTATCGTGTCGGCACGATAACGACACAATATGCACGATTTGTCACCCCTAATACGAAGTGATCGAATCGATGGAGTTACAGTTTCACTATGAAAATGCGACAAATCCTAATCACAAAACATCTTTTGTTGTTACGTGGACAAAAACACTGAAAAGTTACCAATATCAATTGTCCTGATTTAATTAATCAAAAAGTATGCCATCATGTAGTTTGTCTTTATATCGTACTAGTATTTACACTTGTGCTATGCACAGGACATAAGAGTTTCAAATAATTGATACAAAATATAATAAATATATAGAAAATATGAATTCATTCAAAAAAAAAATTTACTACTCTCTAATGAATGAAATACATATAAAATTTTAATTTATAATCTAAATAGAGTAAAAATAATAATGTGACAATTCACATTATTCTTTATATTAAGAAGTTATACAAAATTTATAAGTTTGGATACAACATGTTTGGATCCTACTACAAAGTAATCACATTTTTTAAAAATTATATATTCATAATATTAACATAAAATAATTAATCACTCTTAATGTTCAATAACATAAAACCGGTTATGATAAAACAACATGATAATAATAAAATAGAGTAACTATCAATATGCAATTATGATCTCATATGGTTATTAATTTCAATGGTTATAACTTATTGTAGTAATATTTTATAAAACTGACTTTTTGCACTAA
This sequence comes from Salvia hispanica, assembly GCF_023119035.1. Taxonomy (NCBI): domain Eukaryota; kingdom Viridiplantae; phylum Streptophyta; class Magnoliopsida; order Lamiales; family Lamiaceae; genus Salvia; species Salvia hispanica. The sequence continues at coordinate 46,407,899 of NC_062968.1, forward strand.
AACACACTACTACTATTCAAAAAGTAATGACTATGTTATCAATTAAAAAATCTGTTCTATAATCTCTACTATTACAACTTCTAATTCTATATAGTCACACCCCACGTGATAATTTTATGGTCAATCTTGGTCTTTTCAAAATTAAATTGAAGTGGCAAGGGACAATCGAATAAGTTTCTTCTATTAGACCATACGGAGTACTCTCTCCGTCGCAGATTTATAGTCACATTTTGCTATAAAACTTCGTCTCACCTTTATAGTCACATTTAGAACTTTCCATATTTGGACATAAAATTTTACCCCATTATTCACTAAAATTACACCCAAATGCCATTATCGACATTAAAATAAATCAAAACAAAAATAAAAAACAAAAAAGTCAAAAAGGAATCCACCTTCAACCAACTCACTTCATTTATTACACACTCCAGCATCTCACTCCACCATCTCATTTCATTTATTACACACTCCACCTCTCATTTCATTAATTACACACTCCACCAATTCCTTAAAACTCGTGTCATAACTAAATGTGACTATAAATCTGGGACGGAGGGAGTAGTATTTAGTATTACTCGTTTACGCTTAAAATCAATAAACATCTTCATTTTTTTATTAATGATGTTTTATTTTTATTCCATCAAAAAATACTCTTAATTTAGATATTTTGCTATTTTCACTCCAATAAAAAATTTAATTATTAATAAAAATAATAACCAATGAAACTAAAATTTAAACAATCTTGAAGCATGAACCAATCCACCCACCCCATTAATATGCAATAATAAACGCACAATTAATGAAAATAAAATTACAAATGCACACATTAACATTTCATTTCACACGCCTCCTTTATCCCTTCCTTCCCAATTATTCTTTCTGTAAATTTATCACAATTGCCCAAACGTAATCTTAGGCTTCAAAATTTTCTAAAAAATTGTCGTCAGATCGAGGTGGATCTTTTTCTTCCTCCCTCAAGGAACCACGCCGGCGGCCCAGCGCAATACTCTCCCCTTCCCTGCTCTCGATTACGCCTGCCTCCTCTCTCGACCGCCCTGCCTCGCCGGCCTTGAATCGCCGCCCGCACCACCTGCCTCCTCTCTCGACCTCCCTACCTCGCCGACAATCCTTCCACCGGCGTCTTGGCTTTGACTCAACTTTCTTCAAGATTTAATTTTTTGTTGTTGTAATACTCTTCTTTTAACTTGTAAATGGTGCTTATAGAGATGTAAATCTTGTTTGGAAATTCATTGCCTCTAATTGTATTGGACAATTATTTTGTCTAACAATTTATCTTCTTTTTCTTCCACTCAACCTCTTAGAATGACTATATAGGGATAGATACTACAAAACTTCTCGCATACGCCAATTGGGAATATGGAAAGGTCATCTCAAACTGTAGAAAATGTTTTCGGAACAATTTTTTATTTATCAGTCTATTACACATCATCTTTCATTTTCCCTCCAAAAAGGATATTAAAGTCTTTTCACCAAACTGTCACTTTAGATTAGTAAGATTTCATTATAACTATGAAAAATAAAATGCAAAGATTGTGAATACATCATCAGGACATCACAAAAATAAGTATTCTAATCTTGGGTGGGAAGTTTGGGCAACGAAAAGACCACAAGCAAACTGTATAAATTATTTAAAACAGAAAACAAATCGAAGACGATGACGTTATTTTAATTTAATAGTACTAAAATAAAATGAACTTGGTGGGCAATCACTTTAGCAATTATACAAAATGCTAACTGTACCCAAAAAGAAAAAAACGGTATATCAACTTGTTTTTATAAATATTCTTGAAACCGAGCGGAGTGACTTTTTAATTTTAAGTACCAACTGACTACGGATCTCCAAGGTGAGAAGGTATATAGGAAATTATGTATTTATTTCTTAAAAAGTAAAATATATTTCTCTAAAAAGTAGCACATTCCAATGAGAAAAGATAGTAGTACAAAATGCATTAAAAATATAAAGTGTAATACCTTTTTATATACCTTTTTCTTGGAGAAGGTTTTTTATGAAAAGAAGACAAATATGGTAGTTATAAGATTTTACCTCTCCATAGATACCTCTTCAAAATAGGAAAAGGTATAATACCTTCTCATATACTTCTTTCCTTGGAGAATGATTTTTCATGAGAAAAAGATAAATATGGTAATTATATTAGTTTACATCTCCATTTACCCTCTTCCCTTAGAGCAACTCCAAGGTGAGAACGTAAATAAAAAGGGTATATCATGTTTATACCTTCTCAAAAAGTGCAATATACCTTTCTAAAAATCAATCAACTCCAAAGATAAAAGGTATATAGAAAGGTATATCATTTAAAAAAAATAAAATAATAGTATAAAAGCATTAAAAAAACATAAAGTGTAATACCTTCTCAAATACCTTCCCCCTTGGAGAATGATTTTTTATGAAAAGAAGGTAAATATGGTGGTTATACGATTTTACCTCTCCATCAATGGTGAGGTAAAAATACCTCTTCAAAATGAAAAAAAAGGTATAATACCTTCTCAAATACCTCTCTCCTTGGAGAATATTTTTTCATGAAGAAGAAGTAAATATGGTAGTTATATTAGTTTACCTCTCTATTTACCTCTCTCTTTGGAGATGCTCTTAGAGATGCTCTAATACGCCACAAAATGAGTCAATTTTAATTAATTCTGGTAGACCGTAGCGTAGACCAGTTCTTGAACTTATATGAATGTGAACTAATCCACACTTGAATTTCATTATCCTTCCAATATTACATATTTCTGAAATCCATTATATATACTTCAATGTTGTTGCATATTTAGTCCTATTAGACCTAGAAAGTACATTCAAATATACCGCTAATGAATCTAATTAAGGACTGTTAGTATTTATCTATTTATGAAAAAATAGCTGTTCTGCCAAAAGTATGATTTTCAAATATGAAAGAGAATTTAGTTTGCCAAATCAAGAAATTAGGCCATCGCTTTATATTTGATAATAAAAGCCCTTTACTTTTTAGAGCATCCAGAGTGCTATGGATGTCCCACATACTAGCACCAGAACATTCCAAAAACACCTCATGTCACGTTATAAGGACATCAACAACGCAATAGTGGACAAACACTAGGACATCCCAACAAACAAATTCACAAATTCACAAATACGGAATTAAATTTCGACACGAATACAAAGGAAATGCAGCCATGTTATCTTGATCAGAAATGAAAGTAGAGAGAGAAACTCGTAAAAATAAGTGGTGCAAATGAAATGAAGTGCAATGAGCCGTATATATAGAGTATTAAAAAAATAAAAAATTCACGGACATCCGTGCGCTCGTCCGTCAGGGACCCACAGTGGTGGACGAGCGCGAGGATGATCGCAAAAAACGATGGACGAGCGCTCGTCCGCAAGGCGCTCGCCGCGCCTAATGGTGGACGAGCGCGACGGACGAGCGGCTCGCCGGTCGCTCATCCGCGAGCTCGTCCACCACTGTGGATGCTCTTAGGGTGTGTTTGAAGATAGGAACATTTAAAAGGTATTTACTTACCCAATTTAGTGTTTGAATTGCCATATAAATATTCTGTGTGGCCCATTCATAGGGCAAAGGCCCATTGTATTAGGGCAAGAGAAAGGTGTATTACTATTAACAAAAATTCAGCGATACAATAGCCTTCAGATTCAATACACTATAAAATGTCAGAGGATAGTTTTGGAATTTCACACTATAATGTGGTACTCCCTCCGTTCAAGAATAGGAGTCCTTGTTTACTTTTTTGCACTTGTTTTATAAAAATGATAAATAGATAAAGTGGAGAAATGGTAAAGTAAGAGAGATAATAATGTAGACAAGAATTCTCTCTTACTTTATAGAGTGAACTTCAAAAATAGTCTTTGGACTATGGGTTTATCGCGAAAATGGTCCCTGGACTTTAAAAATATCACCAGTAGTCCCTGGACTAAGGGTTAATATCAAAAACGGTCCTTTTGCACTGTTTCGAGACGAAAATGCCCTTTTGAGGGGTTTTGGGGGGTTTGGACAATTTGGTCTTTTTACACTTTTAACATTTTAAATCTGATATTATTTCAGTTATGTACTAAATCTGATATTATTTCAAAATTATCATTCTTCTTCCCTTTTGTCATCCTTCACTTTGTTTCTTTATTTCAATATTAGATTTAATTTATAAAATTAAATTTTAAATTTTGATTTTTAAATATCAATAAATTTTTTTAATTAAAACTATTAATTCATGGAAACTGTAAATATTGATTAAAACTATTAATTTTTATTATTTAATATAATATTCAGCTGAATTGAAGAAGTACAAAAAAATAATATTAATCATGATGGAAAAATAAGAGCTATTATATTTAGCCTTCGTTCGGTTGTTATAATTGCTTGTGATTGAATATTATGAAGTTGACTAAAAATTTTATATAGGAGTATTTTTGTTGAAATTTTCTAGTCATTTTGATTTTTTTCAAATTAATAAACGAAAATTATGGAGTATTAGTCTTACATTAGATGCATATTTATTTCAGAATAAATCGTGTTAAATGATCTATTTATGAATAAAGCTATTAAATATTGATTAAAACTAAGGCGTTGCCATATCTTATTGATTAAATATTAGACACTATCAAATATTTATTATGACTATTAATTTTTGTTATTTAATAATTTTTATAATTAAAAAAAAATTATTGATATTTAAAAACTGAAATTTAAAATTTAATTTTGTAACATTAATCTAATATTGAAATAAAGAAACAAAGTGAAGGATGACAAAAGGGAAGAAGAATGATAATTTTGAAATAATATCGATTTAGTACATAACTGGAATAATATCAGATTTAAAATGCTAAAATTGTAAAAAAGGTCAAACTGCCCAAACCCTCCCAAAACCCCTCAGAAGGGCATTTTCGTCCCGAAATAGTGTAAAAGGACCGTTTTTGATATTAACCCTTAGTCCATGGACTATTGGTGATATTTTTAAAGTCCAGGGACCATTTTCGAGATAAACTCATAGTCCAGGGACCATTTTTGAACTTCACTCTACTTTATAAAACAAGTGCAAAAAAAGTAAACGTAACTCCTATTCGTGGATAGAGAAAGTAGTATATAGCATATCAAACATATATTATTTAAGACTAAGATAATATATTATCAATTCAAATACCATAAATGGAATTAAAAAACCATGAAAAATATTGTTGCAAGATGATTATGCTCTTATATAAATAAAATATAAACTCCAGTTCAAACAAATCCCAAGTATAATGAATATTTGTTCCTGTGATAATATCATGCTCAAATAAGGCGATATATGTACAGACATCAATCTCATTTTCAGCACCATAAAAAACAAATTATAGATTCAGATAGTCAGAGGTGCATATAAATGTGTAGTAGCTAGTCGGGAGTTATTTAAACAGCGAACTTTTTATGCCATTTGTTGACTATAAAACGAAAATGAAGACTAGAGACATAGCAACTATTATTAACTTATTACCATAAGTAACATATAAATATGTGCTTATTCGACATACTTGGGTTGATGTGTGAAATAAATATTTATTTGATAGTACTATATCATTAATTTTGTAATGCCTTTGATTGTATAAATATCGATGTTAAATCTAGAGTACCAAAGAGGATCCAAGGATGTATCATTAACTATAGCCTATAGGATGATATAGATGGCCACAAAAGTCAAGTTCACCTATTTCATGTAGTACCAAATTTTTTCATACAATCGGAGACCAATTATGTAGTACTCCTTTGCTAGCATTTATTGGGCATCCGTGCTAGCATTTATTGGGCATCCGCATCGCGTCTCGATGCGGTCCCTATCTCGTCTCAGCGAGACGAGACCGCATCGAGACGGCGATGCGGCATGCATCTCGTCCCGAAGAGACGAGCCGTCTCGTCGCGTGTCGCGTCCCGAAGAGGCCGGCCTCGAGCTGGCGAGACACGCTCCTTGGCGACGTGGCGTGCTTCGGTTCGTGCGTGACGCCCACTCGCCGGCCCACTAGTGGGCGTCGTTTATATCCGTTTAAAATGTTTTTTTTTTGTTTTTTTTTAAATTAGGAAAATTTAAAATTAAAATAAATTAAAATATTGTAATTTTTAATTTTTGTATTTTTCAATATTGTAATAAAAATAAAAAATTAAAAAATTAAAATTAAAATTAAATATATTCCATAGGATTTCAATTATGTATTTTTCGTATTTTCGGATGTTGTAATTTTTGTGGTTTTTAATGATTTAATGAATTATTAGTATTAATTTAATATTTCAATGAAATATTAATTGAATTTGTTGGAAATAAAAATAAAAAATGAAATTGAATGAATAGTTAAGGGATGAGATGGTTAAGAGATGGAGAGATGCAGATGTTGTCTCTTAGTTTAAGAGATGAGGTGAAAAGTACAGTGGAGCCCATGAATAGTGAAGAGATGAGACGGTTAAGAAACGGATAAGAGACAGAGATGCGGATGGCTTTATGAAATTCAGGCTTTCCAATATTGCAGTTGGATTTTGACCACAAAACTCAAAATTAAATACTACTCCCTCTCCATTCCACGCTATTAGTCATTTTTCTATTTTAGAAATTCCAAGATAAATGAGTCATTTTTGTTTTTGGCAAAAAATAACTCTTTTTTTTACTTTATTCTCTCTTCATGTTTCTTACTTGATTCTCTCTTACTTTATTCACCATCCATTTAACATATTATTTTTAAACTCTATGCTAAAAAGAAATATTTCTATTAACAAGGAACGGATGAAGTACAAACTACAAAGGGTGTATACAAAATGTTGACAGTCTAGTTTGAAGAGTGGTGAGCGATAGTATATAGCCTAGGAATATAAAGAAAAAAGTTTACAATGTAAAAAAATGAATATGGCATGCTAAACTAAATCACATGCTTTCATTTTCTTGTGATGCCTATCTTTTTCTGCAAATACCACAAAATTTGAGGGGTGTATATTCTAGTCTCATCTATAGATCTTATGCACAATCTTGCAACATTGAGAAGGCCATTGAGCTCTCTTGCATCATAGCTATTACCAAGATCAGGATCTATCATTTTGTGTATCGAACTCAAGAAACACGGTTCTTGAACCCACTGTGCCAAATCAACACCACCCTTATCTGATGACTGGCCCGTGATGAGCTCCAGGATCACCAGCCCGAGTTGGAAGATGACGTTTCTGCAGCACTCGTCTCTACACTCTGCACTCGAAGAATGTCAGGGACTCAAGATTTTGAGCTGTGTAGGCAACTAGACTTAGCAGTACCTTCTGGACCACGGGAAGAGGTCGGATTTTCAGCAGCACTGGATAGGCTAATGTCTGAGATCTGCAGCAACAAGTGGAATCAATGGTTACTTTTGTTGATCTGACTTAGTTTCTCTCGTGCAGTCGTCTATCAAGAAGGTGTGCGTAGCTAGCTACCTTTGGTGTGAAATTTTCATCCAACATTATGGTGCTTGAGCTTATAGAGACGCGATAAACTGGTGGATCACAGAAAAATTGCAGATATTCCTGCATAGTGATGTGAGATAATGCAATAAGGTTTATGCGATCCAATACTTTTGAACGATGCTCTTGTCGAGAACGACAAGTTCTTTGCGAGCAGTCTATGATGATTAACCATGGTTTAAAAGGTGTAACACAAGGTGATGTGATTTTGAGAACAAACCACAGCAGCAGCTATGCCAACCGCTATTTTGAGCCTCGTTCGCCAGTTCAAGGGAGTCTTCAATGGATCTGAAAAGGATGACAAAATGAAAAAGGGAGAACTGGAGAAGAACAGAATCATTTTGCTGCAAAATTACCAGAGAGGTGCTCCTTTAAGCTTCCACTTTCTATGTTTTCGAACACTAGGAACCTGAAACGATACGAGGTAATGCTGAAAGACTCTAAAATTTCATTTAGATCAGCAATTAGCTATATAGGCCTTCACAATCTAGAACTCATTCCATCCATACATATCCAACCAAAAACTAAGATTAAATCTCTCAACACAGACATACATACATTTTTCCATACTAAGACTCAAAAATTCATTTAAAATCAACAGTCAGCTACTCTTAAATAGATACAAGCAATAATGTGATGAAGGTGAATACCGCTTAGGTCCAGTCGAAAAGCCATAAAGCGCGAGAATGTGGCGGTGATGCAGACGCCCCAAGAGTTGGACTTCATATGAAAAGGAAAGTTGGTCATCATCCAATAACTTGACCTCTCTCACTACTCCAACACGCCCATTTAGAAACTTGGCCTTATAAGACCTCTTGAGAGGAGTTATCGACAACTCTCCTAAATCCATCTGTCGCCTTCTTTATATCTTTATACGAGTAGCGTTTCAGCAGAAAGGGCGGACCTTAATTCGATCAAATAAGTGGAGATCAATTCACTTCACTCATTGCTCAAATTATTGATTAAACATACACATTTCTTTGCTACGATGCAGCATTAATGCTCCAATAAACACATTAACCACTCCCTAAAATGATCTAAAGCCCTTGTTCATTCGTAGCTCTCAATAAACTTCTCAAGATTCAAACTTTTATAAGCTCAAACTAATCAAATTTCCAAAATTCAACCCTAAAACTAGCCAAATTTCTTAAAACCCGTCAGAATTGAACTCGTAAAAAAGCCCAGAAAATTATCGAGAATGAAGAAACGTGGACTCACTGGGTTGGGATCGGAGATGAAAGAGAGAGAGAAGCAGCAGCTTGATCTTGAGAATCATATTCGCGGTGGCCATTTTGTTGTTTTACTGTGTATTGTAATTTTAAAGGTGGAGTGAGAAGGGTGGGAAGAATAATTAAATGTGACGACTGTGGATCACAGGATACAAAGGTTTCAGCTTTGAGTTTTTGTAGTTGCAATAAGATAAGAGATGGAAGTTTCTACTTTGTCGTAAGCAGTCACCTTTTCCGTTTGTTCGGTTAGAAAATTGGAAATTTCAATTGATAAGTTTGTACGCCTCCCATTTTATTTATTTTAATTAAAGCAACAATTATGACATTAATTGAACAAAAAAAGAGGAAAACTTAAACATATTTCATTAAAATAAAAAAATAAAAAAAAATTCCCCTACAATTTAAGAAAAAAACAACATTCTTCAAGCTTCAACATGCCACCCGACCCACTCGTCGGAGTCCTCCCCATCATCCCCTACAACATCTCCAGCGGCATCCCTAGAACCCTAAGCATCGTCATCCACTGGCAACCCCATAAGGTGCTTCATCGTCTGAACAATGATAAATAACTCATTTTTTACTTTGGGGTTGGTTGCGTCGCTCCAACGCTTGCATCTCGATGCTTTGGGAAAGATCCGAATTGGCGGCGCCCGATTGGACTTCCATGGACCCACTGGAAGCTCCTCTCGACATCCGCACTACCGTTTTGTGGCCCATCGAATGCCGGTGGCGGGGAGCTGGGGGAGGCACCTCATCGACATCGTCGCTGGGATCGATGAAACCGCTGCTGCTACTTTAGGTGCCTTGGATACCGAGCCTCATCCGAGCCCTCCTTTGCTAGAACTTAGTGGAATCCTTCAAGACCAGAAAGGACTCCCAGTACTTAAAAACCAGGAAAAGACCGTTCTGGGAGTACTACTAGAATGGCAATTCTTTGACGTCATCCATCAGCGGATGTTGTTCTTGTAGATACCGCAGAATCTGGAGACAACGGTCTTTATCCGGCCCCGTGTGAAGTAATAGCATACTCCTATTTTAGTAGTATCCGTTTTAGGTCCATTTCATATTTTTCAATTGCAAGATAAAACCGTGTCATCAATCAAAAACTCTCTCCGTCCTAATAAATGTTTAAACATTTGGTTAATGAAAAAAGAGTAAAATACGATGGATAGAGGAAAAAATAGAGATGATGTTATATACATTTTAGGAAATATTTTATGTTTAGTAGGATAATTTAAAAAAAAAACGATTCATTTTTATTAAGACAGGCAGTAATTAGTTTTTCTTCTAAAATCACATCTCAACGTATCCACAATTTCGATCTACTATCTGTTAAATGAAAAGTGTGCTAAGCTGCGTAATTTGACTCTTCATTCTTGAGTGATAGTGGTGTTATTATTATAAGTAATTGTCCGGCCGAAAGTGTAATTTCAATCAAATTTACTAAGCCTAAGATAAGAATCCACCTCTCTGTTAAGAAGATATTCCGATTTCGGCTGAAAATTAGTGCATCACATAAGTAGAGTATCTCCGACGCAGCTTTAGTTAAGAGCTATGCTCGTGCCGACGGTACAGCCAAGCGCGAACTCGCTGTTGTACTCGTGCCGACGGCACAGACGTGCTCTTGCAGGGGAGAGCGCGATCTGCGATGGACCACTTGCCCCTTTCGCGAGTGGGTATCGATATAATGGATTTTTTAATTTTTTAAATTTATTAAAAAATTCAAAAAATTTGAAATTTTTTTCAAAAAATTGAATTGCTTAGGACCCTTTTTTCAAAATTTTTATTTTTATCCCATATTCATTTAAATTATCTATAAATACCTCCATTCATCCCCCAAATTTTAAATCAAACTCACACTATCTCTAAAACATTTTTCTCAATTTGAAATCGTGTAATTTTTTATATATTTTAAAATTTTTAGGATTTAAATTATATAAATTTTAATGTTTTAAGAATTTGTAATGCCACTTTTGAGTTTTTTGACGAAGTTTTATTATAAATGAAATGTTTGTATTAATTGTATTTTAAAATAGTGGTACCCATAAATGCTTGGGTTGTGGGTGTTTGCTTTAGCTAAGAGCAGATAATAAAAGTATGAATAAAAGTGGGCCGGGCCGGGTCCACAACTATGAATAGCACGTGGAGAACACAGTTGGAGATGCTCTAAATAATCATATATAGTTCATATAAAAATGACGGGGCAGTAGGCTCTGGCTCTTGTACACAAAGAATTATTCGTAGCTAAGAAGAACTACATCTAAATTATGACTAATAAACCTACTTAAGACATTTTCTAAACATCCACCCCCTTAAAAAAATCATCCAATAAATTTTGGATAACAAATTACTGACTAATTCAAAATATGAACAACAACTTAGTAGTACTAAATACATTGTGAGTGGAATATTCGAAAAATGACTCAACTATAAAATGAGACCATCGGCACCAAAGGGCGCCAGTCAAGTCGAGGGACCAAAAATCAAGCCAGCCCGACCCAAAACTTGTGCATAAAATCGATTACTGGAAAGGGCCATGTGGGGACAAGTTGGCTTGATTTTATGCGGTTTTGTAAGCTATTTGTGTCCCTTTCCCTTGGCCTGAGCAGTTTTTGACAATTAATTACGTGAACGAGAATGAGAACGAGAACTAGTAGTGATAATTTATTTTGCCGGCCGTATTAGCAACATAACTTGTAAGCTATTTGTGTTTTACTATGTAAAAATGCAAAATATAAATACAAATTAAAAAAAGTCAGCGTATAAGACTTGGAGTGATTCAAATTGATCTCTCTTGTATGTGGCAAAGTCTACTATATTCTTAATACATCTCGCAAGTGGGTGAATTATATGTTAACACAAGTAATTATTTATATGATCAATGAATTACTTGGTCGGTCACTCTTTCAATACCGTCATAAATTATGTTGTTTAATATCATATCAATATGACTGCTGTCCATCTCCCGCGGCAGTCAAACGAGATGTGGAGCCGGTAAAAAGTTCTATTAGAAATCTTGAATCTTTCTCATAAAAAAGGTGATCACTTCAATTATTTGTTACATCAACATATTTTGAAGGATCCTACAATTAAGTTGCAATTTGATTAATTTCAGTTTCATTGATACAATAATAATCCATAAAATTGCGAATAAATAAGTACCTCCTTGTCCTATATCACATGACTCAAGAGCCTTGAATATGTGTATCAAGAAATGCAGTTTTATAGCTATGATGAATCCCAATTATTTCTACCTTTGCATACAATTTTTTATTAAGTTGAACCATTTTCAAAATCACAAATTTTAGATGCACCAACTATAAAGTAATTGAGTCCCAATTATTTCTACTTTTGCAGACATTTTTTTAAGTTAGAACCATTTTCAAAATCACAATTTTTAGATACGCCATTGGTGCATCATGTAAATAAACTTAGACTAGTTAAACAAACTGTTTAGCTTGATAATTTTATACTACCTCCGTCTAGAAGTCTCATTCTAATTCGGTGTAGACTCTATAAAAGAATATATGTAGAAAAAAAAATAGTGGAATGCGAGTCCCACTTTTTTATAAAATGTAAGTGAAAAGGGTTAATACTCTTAGATATAGGACTTATTTATTATTTATATTAAAAATAAATAAGACATTTATTAATAGACGAACTAAAATGGAAAAATGAAATTCCTAATCATAGACCGAGGGAGTATATAATCTAATGGATTTAACATTGGAATATACTATATGATCATACTATTGATTTATCTTAATGGGACAGCCACCAGTTCAATTTATCGAGTTCGACCAGTTCAAATAAAGCAATTAAATATTGTTGAGAAAACAATTTTATTTTTGCTTAAATTGATAACAGAATCAGAATAAAACTTTAGAGTACATATTAATTATGATGCCAGTAAGTAATTAGATCATGCATATATGAGATATAGAAAATAAAATTTAAGTTATAAATATAATATAGGATTTTCCGTGTGCATGGATAGACATCTTTGTATTTGAATTTAATAAAGAATACTATATTGACAGGAAGGTAAAATATAGAATATAAATCATATTTCTATAAATATTTAATAGAATATGTGAGCAGCACAAGAGGTCAACGCGAGCCGGTACCCAAAACGAAGCAACCAAGGTGGGAAAGGCGCGGAACTTCCGCGGGTGTCGGCTGCCACCACGTGATTTTTAATAACTACGCTACTTTAAGTGCTGAAAATAATGCTAGGACTATAATTTTTTTGAGTGATGTCCGTTCAAATAAAATTTTATTCATTTACGAATTTATCTAAAAAATATTTTTTTTTTCTTATGTATAATTTGAGTCAAATCATCAATAGATTGAGTACATTTCATTTTAATCAAATAATTATCTCTCTTTAGAATAAGTACTAAAATACCAATAATTATAATGTAAAGTGATTTGAGTATTAAATAAAATCATTAATATTGTTATATTCGTTTTACTAAAATTTACAAGTACTATATTTTATTGCTAGTTTATTCTATATCTTTTTTCTTTATCATTATTGTGAGACAATAATTCGAAAGTCAAAAAGGGCCCATAATGAAGATCCCTCCATGCCCAACCACGCAAAAACACCAACACCGATGTACCGATCATGCATTAACTCATCACAATTCACACCCCATAAGATAATAAAAAGTCTCCTCTTTCAATTTCATTGAGTTCTTCAACTCTCTTGGAAAAAGTCCATTATCAACTCTATATGTCTCTCTCCTATTTAAATATTGACTTAATCCCCATAAATTAATTTCTCTCATAGCGCAACTTGAGATGGTCAGAACCTCACTTCTCCACACACACACACACACACACACACACACATATATATATATATATATATAACCCACCTTATCATCTTCGTGTCTTCATCCAATTTTCAAAAATCTTCAATCCGAAAATGGAGATCGATATCCCATGCTACTTCCTTTGTCCAATCTCAATGCAGCTGATGAAAGATCCGGTGACGATTCCAAGCGGCATAACCTACGACCGTGAAAACATCGAGAAATGGCTCTTCATATGCAAAAACGTCACTTGCCCCGTCACCAAACAGCCCATTGCTTCCCCAGACCTCACCCCAAACCACACGCTCCGCCGCCTCATCCAGGGCTGGTGCACTCTCAACGCCGTCGACCGAATCCCCACGCCCAAGCCCGCCGTCGACCGCCCCCAAATCCTCAAACTCCTCGACGAAGCTGAAAACTCCCCTAATTCAAAGCTCCACTGCCTGCGCCGCCTCCGATCCATCGCCTACAGAGACGACAGCAGCCGCCTCCACCTCCAGGCCGCCGCCGTGGACTTCCTCTCCGCCGTCGTCAGAGAAAACTCCGACGCCGCCGCCAGAGACGAAGCCGTCGACATCCTACACAAGATCCAGCCGTCCGATTCCGATTTGAAAAAACTAACGGCGTTTAACGACGGCAGATTTTTAGATTCGTTAACGCAGGTCATGGATAACGGCAGTTACCAATCCCGTTCCCATGCCGTTAGTTTAATGAAATCCGCATTCTCGGTGGCGGATCCGGATCACCTGATCGGGATCCGACCCGAGCTGTTCGGCCACGTGTCGCGGATCATAGCCGACGATATCTCGGCGGAGGCGACGAGGTCGGCGCTGAAGCTGCTGGTGGAGGTCTGCCCGTGGGGGAGGAACCGGGTGAAGGCGGTGGAGGGGGGCGCGGCGGGGGTGCTGATCGAGCTGCTGCTGGAGACGAGGGAGAGGAGGGTGTGCGAGCTGGCGCTGGCGGCGCTGGAGCAGATCTGCCGGTGCGCGGAGGGGCGGGCGGAGGTGGTGAGGCACGCGGCGGGGGTGGCGGTGGTGTCGAAGAAGATTCTGAGGGTGTCCAACGCGGCGAGCGAGAGGGCGGTGAAGATATTGGGGTCGATTGCGAGGCATGGGGCGAGTGGGAGGGTTGTGCAGGAGATGCTGGAGGTTGGGGTGGTGGCCAAGCTGTGCTTGGTGTTGCAGCTGGAGGCTACTCATAGAAACAAGGAGAGAGCTACTGACATTTTGAGATTGCATTCTAGGGTTTGGAGGAATTCTTCTTGCATTCCTTCTCATTTGATCTCTTCTTATCCTAATTCTTAGCTTCTTTTTTCTTCTGCCTTTTCATTTCTTTCGGCTAAAGTAAACAAATGTAATTAAAAATTTATATTTTGTTGGTGATACATGAATATATGCATGTTTTTCGTCATATATGCACTATGAATTTGGTGCTAATCGATACCCTTATAACAAGTTAGATCGCTTCAAGTCTTCTAATTATCTGATTGATGATGAGTTTGTCATTTTCGAACATATGATGATAAATTAACCTCTTCTATTAAAAGAGCAGAGGGTGTTTGGTTTGCAAGATTATATCATATGATTAAATTTTGTACTATTATGTTTGGTTCATGAAATTGAATAACATGAGATAATCAGTTATAGCCAAACCCCTCATATTAAATAATCTCATAATTAAGCATAGATTATATCTTGTTACTATTTTATATAGTTATAAACCAAACACCGCCTATATATGTTGATTACAAGTAACATTACTGTATTTTTTTTTCCTCCGAAAGTTCTCTTTACATCGTCTCCACTCTCCAACCTTCAAAATGGCAATTGAAATATGAGGACATTGGTGGCATGAAATGGGGCCAGACAACGATGGGAGAGGTCCAATCCGGCCCAAGTAATTGCCCATAAACATTTGAGGGCGTGAAGTAAACAAGCATAGTCTTATTGAAGGACAACATAAATTGTGTGTTTGTACACTGCAAAATCCAACAAAATCCTTGCTTCCTAAAATTGAGTAATGAAATTTGGGCTATATAATTCCGGAAACGTAAATACAGTGATATGAAAACTCACTTAGATTTAAAAGTAAAATGAAGTTGAACACCCTGTTGTTAAATCGGAACAAAAAAGCGCACACTCAACGTAAAAGATTAGCCTCGATTGAATGTTGTTCTTTGTGATTTAGTAGCTTTAAAATCAGCCCATTGTAGTGAGACATATATAATAGTAAGATCAATTAAATGGACCCAAATTTCGCAAAATGTGATATGGTTGTGAGACAAAAAAGCCACACTCAACGTAAAAGATCAACCCAGAGGATTTCGGACCTTACTCGGGTTGTGGTTTTTATCCAGTTATAAATATTCGACCGTAACTCTAAAGTTCGGTTTTGAGCTAGCCTAGTGTCCTGTTGCCTAACCGGTCGCACCAGTTGAAACGTGAACTGATATCGGTCGGATTTTTAAAATATTGGCTTTCATTATAAAAGACTAAAATTAAGTCTAAGATGGGAAATCCATCATATGTTATTTTCGTTTTTCCTATAGTAAAGGGTCGCGAGTTCGCAACAAATATTACACAATAGGATAGACACATTTTGTGTACTACCATAAGAAAAACTCAATCGAACTTTCAATAATTTAATTAGTCATATTAAAAACACCACGGGCCATCATAATGACAGATGAAGAAAATTATTCAGTTTCAGTTAATGCCATCATCGTCAAAGACTATTCCTTTAGAACTTACTTAATTTCTAATGCATACCTATTATGCTATGAAATACATTCAATTCTTATTAAGTATCAAGATAATTGATAAACAAAAAGAGGAAGCGTGATATTTGGAATGTTGACTATATACACTTGACAAAACTATGACCTGAATGTGAGAGATTAATTGTGAGTTAATTGCAATATGAAAAAAAGACCTGAATGTGAGTAAACGATGAATCCACAGCATAATTTCATGAACCTTTCCTCTTCATTTGTTGCGAACTTTTTTATTAATTAATTGTTAATTTTTATTTTCTACTGCATGAATTATTTTACAGAAAAAAATTTATAAGATTAGAGAGATGATCAGTATCTTACATTCTTCAATACATACATCCAAACAAAATTAATACGCACAGAGTAATTTTTTTATATAGTACTATGTAGGAGTGTGTTATATTGTTAATTCACTCTTAAATTGCTAACTACAACTAAATAATAGACATTGGATCATAAAATCAAAGCACAAGATCATTCATCCATAAATATCAATACAATGTACTGAAAATATCAATTAAGGATATTAATGTCAATTAACCAAAAGTTAGTTATAACTGACTTTAAAAAATATCTCCAAACTTTCAATAATTATATCTATCTCAATTTAAATTTTATTTTACACTACATATATCAAATTAAAGATAATTTTATAAGGATTCTAACGAGATCTCACTTGCATATGTTCCAATATCAAAATTTGAAAAAAATTCTTGAATTTATGTATTTTTTGAGAAGCAGCTTAATGCCAATGTAGTTATCATAATATGTCAATATAACACATATACAATGTCAATGTTAAATTGTGTTGACATATTCAATGAATCGTATTGGCATGTTTAATACGCTATATTGACATTTTGATCAAAAACATTAATTTGGTAGTTTTCTTATCACCACTAGATCTCTACAAATCTTATGATTTTAAATTAGTTGTAGTTAGCAATTAAAGGTTGAGTTAGCAATTGATCACGCCCTGTACTCCGTATATGTTTTGAAATATATATGCGAATAGTAATTTTTGACATATACTTATAGCGGGGTGTGTTATGTTGCTAACTCAGTCCTAAATTGCTAAGTACAACTAAATGATAGACATTGGATCATGAAATCAATGCACAAGATCATTCATCCATGAGTATCAATGTAATGCACAAGAAATGTCAATTAGGGGTATTAATGTCAATTGACCAAAAGTTTGTTTTAACTAACTTTCAAAAAATATATGA
The DNA here is from genome assembly GCF_023119035.1 of Salvia hispanica. Classification (NCBI taxonomy): domain Eukaryota; kingdom Viridiplantae; phylum Streptophyta; class Magnoliopsida; order Lamiales; family Lamiaceae; genus Salvia; species Salvia hispanica. The sequence goes on from NC_062968.1 coordinate 46,425,425, forward strand.
AAACTTTAAATGATTACAACTATCTCAATTTAAATTAATTTTTTTTACACAACATATATCAAATTAAAGATAATTTTATAAGGATTCTAACGAGATCTCACTTGCATATGTTCCGATGTCAAAATTTGAAAAATATTCTTAAATTTTCATATTTTTCAAGAATCACCTTAATGTCAATGGAGCTATCATATTATGTCAATATAATACATATATAATGTCAATACTAAATTGTGTTGACATATTTAATTAATTGTATTGATATACTCTAAATAAATATTTTTTTTACTATTTAGTCTGTATCACAAATTTAGTTAATTATTATTTTTATAAACTTTTTTACCATACATTACACTATTTATTATTGAGACAGTGTCATTTTTCATTAACAATATTTATAATGTTTCAATATCTTATAATTTGAATTATTCGAACTCACTGTAGCCAAATTTCAGATGATTAAAGTTGGTAATGAATGAAGTTGAAAAGGCTAAATAACCAATATCTGGAAATTGGTGAAGTTACAAATCCATCTCTAGCCGCATCAAATAAGTCATTTTGCCATTTTGCCATTTTGATAGTAGTGGAGTCATTTTGCCATTTTGATATGTTCTATAGTACTAGAGTCATTTCCCCTTTTAGTAAAAGTCAATACATTTTCCTTTTACTTACTTTTCTCTCTCTCTACTTTTTTCCTCTCACTAAATACATTACACATCATTTTTTCTTAATTTTTGTGCCGAAAAGAAATGCATCCACTACTATGGAGGGAATGGAGTAGTACTAGTAATTAAACATACAAATCCAAAAATCAAAAGTAAAGTGATGAAAATTATATAGTAAATCAAAAAGTTATTGGAGATGAAGATATACAGTTTGATTTTTAGCTACCTAGAATACCTTGTGAAGAGATAAAGCTGTATGCAAGGCGAATTACTCCACACCTTAGAATGCAGTTTCAAAATCTCCCTCGCTTTCTTCTTCAAATACATATCACAATCCGCCTGCATCATCATGCACAGCTTGGTGACTCCTCCAACCGTCAGCATCTCCCCCACCACCGCCCTCGTCCCCGAGTACCTCGCGATACTCTCATATATACACATCCCTCTGTCATCCGTCGCCGCCGACACTCTCATCAGCCTCTTCGCCACCATCCCCACGCCCCCCGCGTGCTTCAGAAACTCCTGCCTCCCCTCCGCGCACGTGCACACCTGCGCCAGCAAGCTGAATATCAGCTCCGTCGTCTTCTTCTCCTCCCCGCCGCCCATCTCCATCTCGATCGCCTCGAAAACCGCCCCCGCCTCCACTATCTTCGCTCTGTTCCTCCCCGCCGGGCAGCTCCCGATCAGGATTTTCAGAACCGCTCTCTTCGCCGCCGCTGCTGTCGATTTCAATCTCAAAATCCTCACCATCTCTTTGAAGAAATCCGGCTTCAATTTCTCCAAAAAGCTCGAATTCGATATTTCTACTGCGTTTTTTAACAGAATTAGCGCGTCTGTTTTTTGTGAATCTTCCAATTTGCTATTCAAAATCCATAGAATCGATTGGAAAAGGACGTCGGGTTTCTCCTCCACGATCTGCTTGTTCTCGGCCGTCGGAGACCACACCAGCCGCAGGATCCTCAGCGCGAGATCGACGCCGGCGAGATTTCCGTCGTCGAAGCGTCTCATCACGTAAGATATCATCGATTTCGCGGCGCCGGCCTCCGCCAAGCACTGCTGATTCTCATCGTCGACGTCGCTGGCGAGCCCGTCTAGTTTCCTCAGCGCCTCCATATTCTCGGCGCTGCTCCGGCGGCTGCCCACGGCGCGGATGAGCTTGAGCACGGCTGAGCGGTGGAGAGGAGACTTGGGAGTGGGGATCCTGTCGATCCCGCTCTTCGCATTGGCGATGCACCACGCCTGAATCAGCCGCCGGAGCATGTGGTTCGGCGTCAAACCGGCGGATTTCGACATCGGCAGCTTCGTCACCGGACACACGGAGTTCTCCGCCGTTGAGAGCCATTGCTCGATGCTTTCGCGGTCGTATGTGATGCCGGTGACGGTCGTGACGGGGTCTCTCATGATTTGCAGTGAAATTGGGCATAGGAAATATTGAGGTATATCGATTTCATCCATTTTTATTTTTCTTATCTTAGAAGAAATAATGAAATCAGAATGTTATACTTATATAGAAAGCAAGATTGGAGAGATATTGATATAAACGTGTGGGAGAGGATGGAATGAAATAATGAGGAGTTTTTCTAGTATTACAAAAAGTGGTAAGAGAAAGCGGCTGTTTTATTTATTGGTGGTTTTGAATGGAATAAAGACTAGATGAAATTTGAAGAAATGTATTGCATGAATATTCTACCATGCCTTGTCAGTATTGTCGTTGATTTTGTATATATATAATTATATATACACGACATGTGATTCATTACGAATCTACGATGCTGACTTAACGATAGTTAATCCTAGAAATAGGAGTAATTAGTGCTATAATTAAATTGTTGGTAAATATCACATACACTAATGTATGTAATTATGTATATACTCCCTCTGTCCCACAAAGATTGTCCCATTTTGACCGGACACGGATTTTAAAAAATGTAATGAAAAGTAAGTTAAAAAAGTTAGTGGAATGTGAGTCCTACTTTTATATATTAGTTTTATAATAAAATGCGAGTAGGAATGAGTTAGTGGAATATGGGGTCCACTACCAAAAATGGTAAAAAATGAAATGAGACAATCTTTGTGGGACGGACCGAAATAAAAAAATGGGACAATCTTTGTGGGACGGAGGGAGTACATTGTAACATTACTACTATATTAAATTAAATTGACAAGATCGAAATAATTTACAGAATATGATAGAGGCATTCCCATTTGAAATTCTAGAGTAAGTATTTCCCATAAATGAATGATGCAATTAATAGAATGCACAGCATACATATATTTTTACGTTTTTACTTTTATTTAGCCCTGTTCTCTGGTCAACGCATGAAGAACAGTGTAAATTACGTCGAGTTTGACATTCTTTATGAATACGTATCAATCTTCTATTGGTAACAATGGCCGCTGACGGCGCACAATAATTTGTTTGGTGAAATTGCTGAGCGGAAGTAAAATTAGTAGTATCTTTTTTCCATAAAAGATGTCACATTTGAAGGACGACATGCGATTTTTGAAGGTTTTATTTTATGTATTACTCCCTCCATCCTCAATTAATCAACGCCAATTTTCTTTCTCATCCGTCCCCTATTAATTAGCAACATTACTTTTTACTATTTCTAGTAATGGAACTCAAGTTCCACTGACTCAATTCACTCACATTTTATTATTCCTTTCGTTCCATAGTAATTGAGACATTTCCATTTCAGGACGTTTCACCATCATTTCCCCTACTTAGCAAAAGGTAACTTTTTCCCTCACTTAATAAATTTCCTCTCTTTACTTTACTATCTCTACTTTTCCCTTTTTTCTACTTTATTACCTCTTCACTTAATATATTTTTAATACTCTGTATATATTTCTTAATCTCTGTGCCGAAAAGAAATAACTCTACTACTATGGAACAAAAGGAGTATAAAATTAATACTTCATCCGTCCGCCATTAGGAGTCTCGGTCACTTGTGTACACTCGTAATGATAATAAATAGTTAAAGTGGAGAAATGGTAAAGTAAGAGAGAGAATAATGTTAAGAAGAGTACTTCTATAATTTTTGTATGAATAATTCTCTGGTGTATAATGTGGTTATCTTTTAGCTTTTGTTGTGTCAGCTATTCATAATTGTATTTAGGAATTAATTCCAAAATCAATAATTCTAATAAACCTAAAAAGTAGTACTCCATCAGTCTCAATTAAGTTGATATAAAACTTTTGGGTATGGAGATTAAGAAATTGTGTTGAATAGATTAAATGAAAGTAAAATAAAATAGGAAAGAAAACAAAGTAGGAGAGATAAAGAGAACTAGCTTATTTAAATGTGATAAACATGCATCTTTTTTAATAGCTTCTACAAATAACATACAATCTTTGTCTGATCAGTATCTCCATCTTAGTCGCACAAGATTAAGTTGAATTAGTTGAGCACAACAAATATTTTCCTAAACAATTTCCAATATATAAAAAAAGATAATCAAGCATTTATGGTGGATGAGTAACGTAATTTGAATTGACAAATTATTTGTAATATGTGATGGAAAAGGAGTTCATGGCTGTCACGTTGGTCTTCAAGGCTGCCCAACACATTTGGACCACAATTTACGCCAAACCAACACATTGAGGCGAAAAATTAATGTTTCAAATTTTGTAAATTTTCTGCATGGATCCAAAATAGACTAATTTTGAATTATTCGTGGATTACCATGTATAGTGACTCGAGTCAACAAACATGATTTCGTATTTCATTAACATATTTGTAACGGTAAATGATAATGACCTTCCCATTAACTACTATGCCTGATTTGAATCGCTGCCATCTTTCTAGAAAAATATGTAGATCAATAATACTACTACAAATAATTATAATAACTACTGGAAGCATCTAATAATTTAGATCCGATTTTATTATTAGATCAGATTTTTATTTTCAATGTGACACGTAAAGCATCTAATACTTTAGATCTGATTTTATTTTCAAAGTCATATTTCTTTCCTCTTTACTAATATTACTATTTTCCAATTTTGTACCTTTCCTGTTCGCGGGTCAGTTTGGAATGATCCGATTTCAACTATCATATTTTCATAAATCATTCAACACTATGAATTTTCCACCACATTATTTTCGGAATTGAATGACCTCGAAAACTTCCCCACAATTCAAGTCTTGTGCTGTATATACTAATTAAAGAACTGGGGTTGATTTTATAAAATCCACAAACTTCTAATAAAAATTTGTGGGGTAAAACTGCAATCAATAGAAACATGGTATATATACATTATTAGTCCGTTAAGAGATACTCTCTCCGTCCACCATTAGAAGTCTTGGTCACTTTTGTGCACTCGTTTTGTAAAAAATAATAATAAATAGTTAAAGTGGAGAAATGGTAAATTAAGAGGGAGAATAATGTTGAGAAGAGTAAAGTGGAGAAATGGTAAATTAAGTGGGAGAATAATGTTGAGAAGAGGGAGAATAATGTTGAGAATACTCCTTCTCAACATTATTCTCCCTCTTACTTTACCATTTTTCAATTTTAACTAGTACAGTATTTATCATTTTTACAAAACGAATGCGCAAAAGTAACCCTGCTTCTCTATATAAGTGTGGATAACCCTCCCTCTTATGAGGCCTTTTAAGAGGTAAGTGACTCATTTCTAATATTATAAACCTTCAGGAGACGTCAGTTTTTTGAAAAAATTCCAAACCTTGTTATAATGCTTTTATATGGATTATATACTAAATAAAAATATATTCTGCAATTAATTAATTCGTGATATTTTTATGATATAACAGGCGGGGACGGATATAACTAGATTGGGCAAATGCCCACCTCAATTTTCCATACAACTTATATTATTCTAACGTACTATTTCTTCACACCAATTTGCACCTCTACATTGAAAACAAATATGCATGCTGCCTTACACCAATCCACTTAACAAAAGGCCCAAATTAAAATATACTTAAAACCTTAGTTAAATAGAAAAAACTTCTTGATGGAATATAATTTGTCTTCCTTTTTAAGACAACTGCGGAGGTGGAGGCTCTCTTCATTCCCAAGGCCTAAATTTTTTCCATTATATTTAAAGTTATCTACTGGTACTTGATCTTTCACTTTCGCACATAAATGGTACCTGATCTTTATTTTATATCGTTTTTGGTAACCAATGACAAAAATAACCCTAGATACCAAATATGTGATTTCTTTTTCATGGAGGATATTTTTAGAAATTTCAATTAAATAGTACCAAATATGTGATTATTTTTTCTTCCTTTCTTTTTTCTCTTTTTCTTCTTTAGTTTCTTCTTCTTTCTTTTTTCTTCATTTTCTCCTTTCTTTTTTGTATTTTATCTTCCTTTCTTTTTTCTTTTTTCTTCTTAGTTTATGTTTCTTCTTCTTTTTTCTTTTTTCTTTTTCTTTTTTCTTTTTAGTGTTTTATACATACATCTAATTGCATTCATAATATAAATAAAAAACAAAATACCTAATTAAATTAATTATTTAAAATAATTAAATCAATTGAATATTTTTTATTAAATTATTTTATACTCATTTTAAGGTTGAAACACATAACTAAAAATATTAAAATTTTTATATCATTGAATACAATTCACAATGTTAAATTTTTATTAAGGCTATATTGATTAGTTACTAATTTAATGTAAAATAATAATAATAATAATAATATTATTATTATTATTATTATTATTATTACATATTATTATTATTATTATTATTATTATTATTATTATTATTATTACATAATATTATGTGATTCATAATTTATATAATTATACTACAATTATTTATTAATTACTATAAATTTTTAGTATTATAAAAATAATAATTAAATATAATTATATTTAAGTATATTTGAATGATATTAAAAATGAATTAATTATTAATTAATAACATCAAAATAATAATATTAATATTGATTAATAATAATAATATAAAGAATGAGGAGAATGAGAGAAGATATTATAATATCACTTTTGGTACTAATTTTATGTATGCCCCAAATACCCTCTATGACATAAATGAGAAAATATATTTGTTTAAAGGGCATTTTGGGAAGAAAATTGCATCAGGTACCAAAAATGTGATTTATAGGTACCAAAAACGATATAAAATAAAGATCAGTTACTATTTACGTGCGAAAGTGAAAGATCAGGTACCATTTATGTAGTTCACTCTTATATTTATAATATAGTAATCCCTCCGTCCACAAAAAATAGAGCAATTGATGTATGACACGAGTTTTTGGTAAAGTAAGAGAGAGAAGGGAAAAAAGTGAGAGAGAATGAGAAAAAGTAAGTGAAAAGTAGTGTTAGTGGGAATGATGTGTAGAGTTATTATTTGTTAAAAAATTTCCATAAATGAATGTGCTCTATTTTTTGTGGACAGCCAAAAATGGTAAATGTGCTCTATTTTTTGTGGACGGAGGGAGTATTATATTTTGTTGACTAAAGTTCAATTTTGGTCCCTTATATTTGTCCTAAAATTCTTTTTGGTCCCTTACATTAAGTTTGCGATCTTTTGGTCCCTAATACATTGTTTTAGTTCTTTTTGGTCTCAAACATATTGTTTTGGTCTAAAATAATCATTTTTTGTTAGAATTAACAGTCAAATGTTTTATCAATTTAATAACTTAATTATGATCTAGGACTAAACTCCAATTTTGATCCGTATATTTTTCATAAAATTCTTTTCGGGTCTCATACATTAAGTTTGTGACCTTGTTTGGGACCAAAATGTACCAAAACAATATGTTAAAGACCAAAAAGTTACAAACTTAATGTGGAGGACCAAAAAGAATTTTAGGGCAAAATGTAAGGGACTAAAATTGGACTTTAGTCTATTTTGTTACTCCCTTCGTCTCAAGAAAGATGACCCATTTCTTGGGCGACATATGAATTTAAGCAACTTTATTTTGTGTGTAATGTAGAGAGAGTAAAGTAAGAGAGAATGAATAAAGTAGAGAGAAAGGTGTTTCCATTTTTAGTAAAGGATCATTTAATTGGGACAAGTAAAAAAAAAAAGTGAGACATCTTCGATGGAACTCCACTAATTTCCTAGTTTAATATTTATTTGTATATTACTAGTATTTTTGCCACTCCACTAATTTCCTAGTTTCGTCCTATTACCAGGCATTCCATTGTTTTACTAAAAATGGCTTCCATGTACTGAACTAGCTTGATTAAATAAAACTTGATCACGAAAATCATTTGACCACGTTTCAAAATAGAATGACAAAAAGACGATTTTCTCGACATTAAAGTAACATTGCAGTACTTCCTCCTCCTCTCAATTAAGTCTAGTTGAGATAAACTTTTTGGGCATGAAGATTAAAAATTATATTGAAAAGTAGTAAAAGAGATGAATAAAGTAAATAAAGAAGAGTAAAGTAGGTGATGAAATAAAGTAAGAATGATTAAATGTTTTGTTTTTTTTCAAAAAGGAAATGACCCAACTTAGTTGGGACATCCTAAAAAGGAATACGACTCAACTTATTGGGATAGTGGAAGTACTAATTAGCACCAAAAAAAGTACTCCCTCCGTTCCATAGTAGTGGAGACATTTCTTTTCGGCACAAAGATTAAGAAAAACGAAAAACGTGTGTAATGTATTAAATAAAAAGATAATAAAGTAGAGAGAGGAAAAAGTAGAAAAAATAAAATAAGAGATGGGGAAAAGTAGGTGAGAAGATATGTGTTACTTTTACTAAAAAGAAAAATGATTCCATTATTATAGAACGTACCAAATTGGCAAAATGACTCTATTACTATACAACGGAGGGGTAGTAGTACTCCCTCCGTCCTAGATAGTTTGTCCCACTTCCTTTTTCGCACTCGTTTTGCAAAAATAATAATAAATAGGTAAAGTTTAGAGAAAGTAAAATAATAGAAAGAATAATGTAGATAAGACTATTCTTTACATTATTCTCTTTCTTATTTTACTTTCTCTCCACTATAGCTATTTATTACTATTATTTTTACAAAACGAATGCAAAAAAGGAAGTGAGACAAACTATCTGGGACCGAAGGAGTAATATTCAGGTTTAATTCAATATTAACAAATAATATTACAAATGAATCCTTGTACTAACCAAATATCTAACAATGAATAATAGTACACTATAGGGCTCGTTTGATCACAAAGATGAGATATAAGAAGATCTAAAAAGTAAGATAAGAAATGCGGGCTTCGTGTCAAGATAAACTAAGATAAGAGTTTTTTTTCGTTGTTGTTTGGCAGAAAAGAAATGAGCAGAAATGCTATCAAACCAAATTTGTGAGATATGTATCCATTCATTTTGAGGAAAAAATTGCAGGCTTGGATTTGCCATAGAGGATAACACTGATTTACATGATAAGTTAATTATGATACCAAACACTTAGAAATAGTCATATAAGTACCTATATCTAGGCATTACAACTTATAAACATGTAATATCGACAAGATTTTCAACAAAAATACTTTATTAGTTTAAAAGTTTGGTCAAAAATACTTTAAAAAAGTGATTTCTAATTACTTGATTAAATATACAGATCCAGAATCACGAATTCTAATTGAGGAAGAAACAAAAGATGTATGATCACTCGTAGATATAGATGAAAACATATTGATAGCTAAAATAAAGAGAAGCGATTACCCTTTTCATAAACTGTCTTACCTAAAAGTTCTATTTTCTGGCCCGTAAATCTCGATTATTATATAATTACTCATTTGTCATTATTTATATCATAGTTCAACTATAGCTTGAACTCTGGAACACTTTGATGTTTTTTGTTCCATAAACCTCGTTTATTAGTATATACTATTATTACTCATTAATCATTATTATATCATAGTTTGTTCTCTATAACACTCTGCTCTCTCCATCTGGATATTTGCAGCTTATTTCTGATATGAATAGAGAATGATTAAGAGACTATTTTAATCATTACTTTATTATAATTTGTTGTTATTATAACTGTTAGAGCTTTTATTCATTTATTTTAATTATCTCGTGGATCTTAATCAACGGATTAGACGCTTCCCCGCATCACGTACGTATTGATAGTATTGGAGTATTTACAGAAAACAGTATACAAAGGAGATAAGTTTTGGGTTCAATCTTAAAATTAGATCTGGAGCATTGATATTTATTGGCTGATACTGAGAGGAGAACTATATCTATTGAAATAGACTGCATCAAATACCGTATAGCTCAGTCTAATTAATTATACTCCTACATGAAAGTGACAGATATATTTATAGGGCATTACATCATTAATATCTGAGGAGTGAGAGTTGCTATTATATCATTTCAAACACTTCACATTATGCAAGAATTTATCTGTTTATTAGCAATTCAGCATGGCAAAATATAGACCTAGCAGGAATCAGGTTCACCACCATATATCTATCTCCTCACACTATTAACACAAATATTCTTCTTTAATTCTCTGGTAACTTTACCTATCAAACTGATGGTTTTCTCCTCTTTTTTTTCGTGTTTCAACTTTCCAGAGCTCTTCTCAGTCATAGAATACGAAAACATAAAAAATAAAGGTTAAAAGATGAAGGGCAACAGACATTAAGCATGTTGAACTTTAAGGTCTAATCAGGTTCTTGAAAAAGTGAACAACATTGAACTGATCTCTCAAAGTCCAAGAGCTAGATGCTGCTGCATGACAACTGTAATTAACGGTGCAGACTGATTTCAAACTAAGAGTCTCAGACGTAACTTGGAGGATAGGATACACACTAGAGTATCGCGCAGCAGAAATGAATGATGCATGACTGAAAACAACGTGCATGATAAACTTTAGATATATGAGTTGTTGTTGGAGCTGCAGATATTCTATTTGCAGGGCTCAGACACAAATTAATTCACAGTGCTGATTATATTTATGATATAGCAGATAAGGAACATTTTCAAATGAAATCAGCATCATATGCAGTACCTTTTACTATGTTTTTTCAGTAAAACTAGATGCGTAAAGCCAGAAAAGACCCTCAGATGCTGAAGTCAGTATTGATCTTGAGAAACAAGTGAATGGTAGGCTGTACGAAAACCTCACCACATTATGCTTGACAGTCATTAGAAAACATATTGTTGAAAATGTTCCAACTAAACTCTAGCTATGTAGGAGAGATGAAGTGGTAGAGCAAGTACATTGCACATGATAAATTTGATGGAGCTTACTACTCCAAATAGTTAAAGCTTGATAAAGTTAGAAGCACATGCAAAAAAGAACAAAAGTTTTTGTCTGACATAACACAAAGTGATGAGTGTTTATAAAAACATAAAAATATTTACACACTGTCGCACAATGTAAATATATGTAAAATTACACCTGCTATTCCTAGTAAAGCTCCCAATATATAATACCTCAACCACACGCAAACTGCTATTTATTGGAAAATTATAAAAAATATCTTTTAAATCTTTCTCTCCTATTGATGAGCAACATGTCTTGCAATATCTATGAAACCCCACTTCGATCAACCAACTAAAGCAGCCTCATCTTTTCACTAAATTTAGTACTTGTTTGGTACACAACTCCAAAAAGGCACATAGACCATTCTTTTTCACAAATGAATTTATTCCTATGATTATATTCTTCTATGCATTATGTTCCTATATAAGTAACTCAATCCATACAGCTCTAATTAAAGAGCCAACTTCATACCTCCATTCCACGTTAAACCTGTTATAGTCATATTCATAAGACACCAATGGTGGGGCCAGAAAACTCAGAGAAACCTACCATTCTTATAAGGGGGTGGTTGTGGTTTAGAGATATTCCATCTAAGCCACTAGCTAAACTACGTGGAGTAGCTAGGCAAGCAATAGAGCTAGCAAAGGACGATCCAAGAAGATTGATCCATTCCCTCAAGGTCGGACTTACAGTAACATTAGTATCACTGTTGTACTACCTCCAGCCTCTGTACAACAACCTTGGTGCCTCTGCAATGTGGGCTGTCATGACCGTGGTGGTTGTCTTTGAATTCTCAGTAGGTATGTTCTCATATCCCTTAAACTCAAGCACACCCTACTTTTTACATGTCAAAAGCTTAGCAAATATACTAACATAGACCAAAATATCTAGGCAATGTCACATACTACTAGTTTCGGGAAAGAAACCTAAATGGCTCATGCATTTACGTTCTTTTTAGGTGGAACAATTGGAAAATGCCTGAACAGAGGATTAGCAACCTTAGCAGCTGCTGCCCTTGCTCTTGGAGCTAATCACTTGGCCATCTTGAGTGGGGGGGAAAACGAACCATATGTGATTGGACTATTTGTATTCATACAAGGTAAATATGCAGCAAGGAAGATAAAATCCTAAAGTTTCTGATCCTATTACTAAAATAGCATGTACCTTTGCAGCTGTAGCCATGAGTTTCGTACGATTCTTCCCCAAAGTGAAGGCCAGATATGACTATGGGATGCTTATATTCATTTTGACATTTAGCCTGGTTTCCATATCTGGTCTTCGAATTAATGAAGTAATAAAGTTGGCTCAAGCGAGGTTTGTAACCATAGTCATTGGTGCATCAACTTGCCTGGCTGTCTGCATCCTCATCTACCCTGTGTGGGCCGGTGAAGATCTTCACAAATATGTGGGTAAAAACATAAGCCAACTTGGAAATTTCTTGGAAGGTATTCTACGATATTACATCACTTAATACAGATATGATGTTGGACTGATTCCTGGACATGATTATTCAATTTTTACTATCAACACAGAGCACATGGATCAGTGTTTCAAAAGATCGTCTGATGCACGGATAGAGATAACAAAACCATCTATAAGCAACCTAAACAGTATCCTTGTTGATTCAAAAGGGAGGGAAGAAACATTGGTAAGTGAAACAACTTCCTGTAAAACTAGGCATGTTTTAACTATGAATCTTCCATTATTGATAGGGAATTCCACATTTACAGGCCAATCTAGCCGGATGGGAGCCGGGGCATGGTCAGTTCATGTTTCGTCACCCATGGAAACAATACCTCAAAATAGGAAACTTGACAAGGCAGTGTGCCTGCCGACTTGAACCAATCAATGACTACTTAAACTCCAACATTCAAGTACATCTCAAACATTTTTCTAGATTTAACGATGCCTCATCTCATGAACTACACTACACTCATTAATAAACACACAATTTAACATGCATACATCAGTATAGCATTCATAAATCGGTTGTAGAATTAACTAGAATTATAATTTTTGCCACAACTACAGGCACCGCAAGAGATCCAATGCAAAATCCAAGAGGCCTTTTCAGAATCTGGAAAGACATTAAAAGAGCTAGCATGGGCAATAGAAACAATGACGAAGCCATCATCAGCTAATCCACACATCGAAAACCTAAAAACGGCGTCGGAAAATCTAAAAATTCTACTGCGATCGGGTATTAAGGGAGATGAAAGCGATATTCTGCAAATAATACCTATTGCCGTGGTGATGACCGATATGGTATCTAGCGTGGAACAGATTGGTGATGCGGTAAACGAGCTCAGTTTGATGGCGAAATTCAAGAGCAAAACTGGAAATGGAGTTGAAGGTGAGTCGGAGATCGGTCACGACAAGAACTGTATAGAGATTGGAATGGCGGAAATTCCGAGCTTAAGTGTTGCGATTGATGAACGAACTGAATTTTCTGCTGATGAACAGATTCTGATTTGATGGTATTTTAAAAGATAGTAATACAATTTTTTTACCGTTGTATTGTCGAAAATGATCAAATAAAGTATAATTGATGAGAATTTTCTTATTTTCACGTCTATTCGAATTCAAAGTTTCAAACCGACATCACTTGCTTCTATCAACGTTTTTATAAGTTTAACAACTTTTAACCATAATACTCCCTCCATCCTACAAAAGATATCACACTTATGGAACGACATGAGATTTTGAGAGGTTTTATTTTATGTGTTAAATGGAGAGAGAAAATATAATTTTTATATTCATGTGAGAGATAACTTTTTCCAAAAATGGAAATGTGACTTCTTTTGTGGGAAAGTATGACATCTATTACGGGACGGAGGGAGTAATATAACTTACTGACTTCATCGATTTAGTTGAAACGCGCCATGTATAAGGGCATTAGCAATAAGGGCCATTCTCCGGAGCCCATATCAGAGCCTATCTCCATTTTTTCCTGCCACGTCAGCAGGCTCATCCCAGAGCCTATCTCTCTGCAATAGAGAGCCCATCCCAGAGCCTATCTCATTTCATTTCAAAAACTAAAAAACGCATAAAATTGCATAATAAATTCATTCTTCGATGTATTACAATATTGGAAAACAGAATACAACGAGAAACAAATTTAAATAAAAAATCGGCCTTCCTTGACCAAAGTTCTTCAATCATATCACGTTGGAGTGCATGATGGGCTTCGGAATCCGAATCTGAATCCGAAGTATGGGTGAAATTAAACATTTCTAGTGAGAAAAATTATGAAGTAAAGGATGTGGGTGTGTGAAATGAAGAGGATTGAGGTATTTAAATAGGAGAAGAAAATTTAAAAAATAATTATTAAAAAAAGGAAAATCGGCTCCGCCATCGGCCCGAGCCTCCGCAATGGAGGCCTATCGCGGGCCGATACGGAGCCGATAGGTGCATCGGCTTGGCCGATTTATCGGCGCAACGGCGAAGGCGAAGGGGAAGGGAGATCGGCTCCCTCCCCACTATGGTGACCGGTGGAAGGCGATTGGGGGGCCGATCCATCGGCTCTGGGAATCGGCCCAATCGCTAATGCCCTAAGTGATAGTATTAGAATTTCATATTTTTTGTTAAATGAGTATATTTATAAGGGGTTGCATTATAATAAAACTAATTGTGAATCTAAAATGCAGAATTTTCAATACGATAGTATAAAAATTATAACACAAGATATAACCTTATTAATACATCATGTAAATTAAAATATCAACACAGACACATAAATATATCAATAATATTATATTGATATATCTATATATTTGTGTAATAATTTTAACATATAAAATTTAAAAATTTCTAAATTATGAATTGAAAATTAGTTAACATCTAATGACGTCCCTATTTATAATCCCTATTTATAAGTAAACTGATTATAATTTGTTATCCACTCAACATGATAACATTATTGTTCACTTAGTTCATCGGTATATTCACTAGCAAGTAGCAAACTAATCATAAATTGTAAAGTGAGGAGTCGATTACATAATATCACAGGTGCTTATGATTTGCTCTATTCCTCATTTATGGAAAATAGTCATCTTTTTTATTATTCATAAAAAAAATAATCTCATCCAAAAATATAAGTTTTTTTTTTAATACTTTACTTAATACACTTTTTCTCATTTATTTTATCTACTTTTTCTTTCTTACACTACCAATTCTTCAATAAAATTCATGTCGTCTACTCGTGTTGTTATTTTTAGTGAACAAAGGGAATACTTATTACTTATTACCCATAGGAATGTATTTAGGTCAGAACACTAAATATTGCCAGAACGTCAAACCATGCACATTTTATGCACATATAATGTACCAACCCCATATTTAATAATGTACCACCCCAAAATGATGTACATCCCCATATAATATACACGGGGACTGAACTAGAATTTTAAGGAAGCTGGTGCTGAATTTAAAAATAATATTAAAATATTTAATCTAATTTTTATTTATAATATTTTATAGTTTTTAGGAGACACTAAATTATAGTAATTGTATTAGATGGATCATCATGACTTTAAATTATAAATAATAGTCTTGTTATCAAAAAAAAATTTGAAAAAATATTTCACTGATATCTGGATCACTTGAATACTTTATATGCTCTTCTAATATTGGAAGAGAGAGGTCTTTAACTTTACCATCAATACTTTTATAGTAAAAAGGAAGTAATTGTCTCAAAACTTACACTATGACATATAATAATATGTATAAAAAGTAGTACTCCCTCCGTCCCACAAAAGATGTCACACTTGTGGGACGGTACGGAATTTTAGGAGATTTTATTTTATGTGCTAAATGGAGAGAGAAAATATTATTTTTATATTCATGTGAGAGGGAACTTTTCCAACACTGAAATTGTGACATCTTTTATGGAACAAACTAAAAAGGAAAGTGTGACATCTTTTGTGGGACAGAGGAAGTATATAAATATTCATAATATTGAAAAAATAGATGAATATAAAAAGAGACTAAAGAAATATCCTAAATAAACTATACAATATAATTTTAAGAAGAAGATCACAAAATATTAAAGTAAACATGGTGCTTGGAAACTTGGAATATGATATAATATTTATTATTGCATCTTCTTAATAATGTTGAGCTGTATAAATAAGATTTAATATACTAATTAATTAGATACTTAGAAATTTGGGCTTCCATTCCAATCATTAATCCCTAATGACCCAAGCCCAACATAACATCTATCTATACATATATAAAAGGCGAGTTTTGGCCTTCTTTTGAAATATTTATAAATTTTATCCTCATTTTGAAATACTTATAAGTTATGGACTAATTTGAATATTTGATAATTGGGCATGATAATCAATGCCTATAGCATTTATAATTCAATAATTAATTATTTAATAACCGATAAATGTGGGAATCATAATTAATAAGCATCTTCTTTGTCCATATATCATTTTGGGTATTACAAATGAAAATCTATCTATACATCTTCATCATATAAAAGTTGTGTTTTGAGTACTAATTTAGAATATTTTTAAAATATATTTGTATTAAACAATATAGTGTATTAATAATAATTATAGGATTTGTAACTTCTTTCAAAATTAAGAATTGTATTAGTAATAATTATGATAATTTAAAATGGCAGTTACAATCTAATCACATTATTGTGTGGGGAAATAATTTTTATTGGGTTAGAAATCCATCATGTATATATTGATGAATTAACATAATTTTCACACCGCGTGTGTATCTTAATTTATTTCAATATATTAAAGAAATTATGTACGTACAAAATTATTTTTATGCACATAGGAAATCACTAACTCTCATTTAAGAACCAAACAAGTATATATGCGTATTACATAGGTTAAAATTTTTAATAAGAAACTCATCTATCTGCCATTTTAGATTAAAAGATTAAGTCTCTTTTAATTTCATAAGTATCGAGTAATATAAAATTATTTTAATTAAATGTCATTTCATTTCTTTGTAACACTCAATTTAATATCCAAAAATTATTGCTCATCATTATTTTACCGTTACATATTTGCTATCATGAATTATCTATGAGAATAGAATAAAAAATCAAAATATTAAATTCTCTTATAAAATTAATGTGTGTCCGTATACAGTTTGCATCCATCAATCAATTTTTTAATTAATTATTCAGTTTTTAAAACTTATTATTCACATTTAAAGGTGCAAATTAATGACTTTAATTTGGAGAAGTTATAAAACATCTCATGGTTAATGTTTTATCTATAAATATGACGTTTGAAGACTTACTATCTACACATTCCTACTTACCTCACACTTAAGTTTGATATTTTTGTTCATATCTTATGAAAAAACGTCGACATCATGGAATCATTCTTCACCTTTCTCAATGATTTGGAGCCTTCCACAATTTATTTTGTTATTGAAGTTCGTTGCATCCACGTTTATGAAGCTACTGCTCATGGAGCCATAACCAATGCCATCGGGTTATAGTGTTTTTCATTACCGTGCGGTATGTTGTTTAATGAGTTATTTTATGTTTGTATGCAAATTATATAAAATCATTGATTATATTTTTTTTGCTTAGGGCGTTAGCATTCAAGCAACTTTTCCGTGAAGTTTACACGAAAAGTTTGGTGCAATACTTAAGGAAGTGACGTTTTTTCGTACAATTTCATGTTTATCATTTGTTGTATTTTCATTGTGGTTGTGTGTTTTGTTTTGTTTATTTGTTTTTTTTTTTTAATCTTCACAACGACAGAGAATGAGGTAGAGGGGCACAACGTGGACGAAGGCCGATGATATGGTGAAATTTCTGTGTAGCATCACAGCTGGCATACTCCTGTCCAATTTGCATATTCATATTTAGTCTTTTTCAATAATAATATTACTAATAGTCCTACTAATTGTGGATTGGATATTAGGCTATTCATCAAGTTTAGACTTCCCCATATTATTGGTCCTTATATTTTTGGTCTAATCTTCTTCAATAATTATATTAGTCTGATGAACTGTAGTTTATTCCTTTTGTTATAAAGATGAGCTATTAGGCTTTTAAGTTTAAGCTTGTCGTTATTCCTTTTGTTATAAAGATGAGCTATTAGGCTTTTAAGTTTAAGCTTGCCTATATAATTGGTCCGTTATATATTTGGCTAAGCGATAGCCTTCACTAATATATATTACCATCTTTTTGGATCACTTATATAAGACGTTATTACTATATCCTCTGTCCCATGATAGAAAATTATACTATATCAGTATTTATTTTCCACATATCTATATAAGTTGAGTTATGGAAGTATTAATGCTCTTATAAATTAAATAGTATATTATAACTTAATTCTTTTTTAATTTTTTTTAAGTTTTACTTTAATATTGCCTGAATCATTTAGCTATTGTTTTATATTTATTCCATGTCAATTTTTAAAATTTGTTGTTATTAAGTGTGTCAATTAATAACAAAATAGTAATAAGTTAATTTGAATTAGTCTAATAATATTGATTTATAATTTATTTATTCACAATTATGAAATTTTTGTATAGAAAGTAGTTCGTGAGATGTTATACTTTCAATTAATTCTAATATAGGAATAGTATTTTTATTTAGTACTCCATGATACATGGATTATTTTTTTTTTCTTTGAAGAACTTAATGAAATGATGTTATTTCAAATAATTTCCATTCATGTATTATGAATCAAAGCTTTCCAAATTTTTATGATTCATTCTTAATTATTTCATGTTTAATATATACTCCCTCCGTCCCAAGATAAGTGACCTACTTCTTTTGGGCACGAGATTTAAGGAATGATATTTAAATAAGTTAAAGTGGAGAGAGTAAAGTATGAGAGAGGGAAAAGTAGAGGAGAGAAGAGAGAATAAAGTAGGTGGAGAATAAAGTAAGAGGAATGACTTTTTGCTAAAAATGGAAATAGGTCAATTATAGTGGGACACTCCAAAAAGGAATACAAGTCACTTATCTTGGGACGGAGGGAGTATGTTTTAGCCGTATAATTCATAGTTATTATATACATTTTTTATAATGTTTTAAATTTTTTGTAAATAACCTATAATTTAAAATTATTATTTTAAAATATTTAATCTGTGCATCGCACAGGTGTGATACTAGTATAACTAATAGCCAAGTAAGACTCTCTTCTTCCCCAAATCAAATTTTGCAAAAACACGCACAATTGCAGAACGACGATGGCGGCCAGGGCGGGGATACTGGGTCCGGCATCGGCCAAGCCCCCGCTGTAGCGGTGGCTTGGTCAGTGCTATCTCCGTCCCTGAATGTACATTATATGTGGGTGGTACATTATTACATATGGGGTGGGTACATTATATGTGCATAAAATGTATATGATTTGACGTTCTGACCGTAACACTGTTCTGACTGTAACACACCCCATACACACCCCCATATTTTACATATGACACGTACCACTCACCAATCCAATTTTCAACATTTTAGGTAGAAATGTACTACTCACCATCAAATATATTTTGAGAGGTTCGTTCATCGTCGTGAGCGAGATCCTAAAAATATGCTCAGTTAAGTTTATAAAAATGTGACTATGACCGCATTGGTGATTGGAATTTGCACACATACTCATATTATTAATATCGACCTTCGAATATAGCATCCCAAAAAATAATTCTTGGTTAAATCGAAATAGGTATTTTTTATTGAATAACCATACTACTAGTAATATATTTTCTTGACATGTCAACAGCCATAAAAATTGTCAATCAATAGTTGAACATTGTTTTCCTTTGGCTTTACACTATCCAAGGATTATTTCACAAATCAATGTATGTAGTATTCTTCTATGCTAAGTTTTAATGATTTAATCATCAAAAGGGATTGAAATATGCATCATAGCTACTTCACTGAAATGATAAATAAACTGTTGGACATAAAAGTAAAAAGTTGGTAAATAATCTGATCACATTCGATAGCGTGCGTGAAAAAAACTACTCCCTCCGTCACACTTTCCTTTATAGTTTGCCTCAAAAAAAATGTCACATTTCCATTTTTGAAAGAAGTTTTGTCTCACATGAATATAAAAATTATATTTTCTCTCCGCTTTAAAAAAATGTAAAAAAAAAAAATTGGGTTTGGGAAAAAGTTGGGGAATATGAGCCCCACTTTTTTATTTTTGGGTTTTAAAAATTGAGTAAAGTGAGTTAGTGGAATATGGGGCCTTTTTTCCATTTTTTGGGGAAAAAATGAAGTGGGGCAATTATTGGAGACGGAGAAATGAAAAAAGGGATAAAAAAACCTTTAGGACAAAGGAGAATAAATTTTTGTTTAATGACAACAAAAGAAATTAGAAAACATGAGGGGCAAATATTTTTTCCCCCAGGCCCATGATTTGTGCTAGGTCCCCAAACCCCCGGTTTGGACATAGGTTTTTTGGAAGGGGGAGATAGATCGGAACTGAGGCTTAAAACCCAAAGGTTACGCCCCCCAAAACCCAAAGATCCTGAGGGTTTTTTGGGGGCCTGGGAGTGGTTTTGGAGGAGCAAGTTTGGGGCAAAAAAGGGGGTTTTGGGGGGGTATATTCGGTATGTATTTGGTTTTTTAAGACGGGGTTTATTTGCAATGTTTTTGCAAAATGGGGTTCATTCGGTATTTTATAGGAGGTTGGGGGGGTTTTTTGGGGGGTTTTGTGAGGCGGGGGGCGGGTTTTTTTTAGGAAAATTTTTGGGGGATAAAAAAAGAGGTTTGCCGATGGGGGGTTTTTTTTGATTTGGGGGAAAAAGTCCGGGTGGTTTGGGGTTTCGGATTTTGGGAGTATTTAGGGGGTTTTTTTTTCAACCCCCAGTTTTTTCCCCCCACCCTTTAACAAACACCAACCCGGAGGTTTTCAAAAAACCCCCATACTTTACCTTTTTGACCATGATCTCGCTATGGAGACGGGTGCCATCTGTGATTCGGGGGGTTGAGGGCGATTTTTTTTCCCGGCCCGGGTCCCCCTCGCCACTTCTTTTTCCGCCCGCGCCCCCCCGCCTTTTTCCGGGAGGGGCGCGGGCCCAAAGGGGGCGGCGGCTGGGTCTTTTGCCTCCTTGTTTGACCCCGCATTGAGCTTGTCCGCCTTCTTTTTTTCCCACCAATTGGAAAGCCGGGGATGTGGAAACACGTATCTTTGGTGTGTTTCTTCCCTCCCAAGATGCATATCAATTTACTCTTGTCTTCTTCCTCCGGTAGTTAGGGTTTCTTGGTGGTTGGTGATTTTGTACGATGGGTGTTCGACTTCTATCGAATACCGCAAGTCCCACTCCGATCCCGGTTTCTTTCGTATTGGGAGACCTCGTTGACGAGGCTGGCGTCGATGTTGTTTATGATCCAGTTGAAGCAACAATCCTCCCTGCCCCATCAATTATAGTTTGGGTCAGTCGGTGGGGAGGATCTGAACTCCGTTACGTGAGATGCCAGACACTTCCACGGATGGCCCTTTCATCAGTTGCCCTGAAGGGATAATTATCCGTTGAGTTTTACGCGTGCACCTCGCCTAGTGATTGATTGATGAAGGCTGTTGATTTTGGTTTTTCGAGACATGCTCGGTCTCGTAAATTCAGCGAATTGTTCGGCTGAAAGTGTTATAGGTTGGTTGGTTTTTGGAGGATTATTAGATTCGAATCGACATATTGTTGGTTGGGTTTTTGCGGGTTTCAAAAGGTGGGAAAGGTATTCGAGCTTGTGATGATAATTTTCACGAGTCTCAATCCCGAATGAACTGCTCGATACCATCTTAAAGATGGTAATCGAGAGAGGTGAGCTTATAGGGCAATGCATATTGGAAAAGCGTTGAGAGTAGAAGATAGTTTATTGTATTTCTTGTGTTTTACAATGTATTTCAACACCTCATTATATAGGTGTGAAGATATGTTATCTATGGAAAACACAATCAATTGTGATTAATCTATTCTAGGACAATAATCAATCAATTACTCCCCAATTAATCTTTTCCATTTGATATTATTCCCCCAAATCTTTACTTTTGATAGCTTTGACCTCCCCAAGGAGCAATGGTATCTTCAATGCTTTTTCCCAATATTTCTTTGAAGCCCTTTTGGATAAACTGCTTTGGTCAATATTCGCTTTGTTCTTCCGAACAAAAGGGGAATTCAAAAACCTCCTTCTAGTTTTTTTTTGATAAGTGCCGATCAACTTCCCATGCTTCGTTTGTCTTTGCTGGATTTTCAGATACTAATAGCGTTTTTGCGAACGTTGCTTTTTCGGAAAGGGGAAACCCCAATTTGGGGAAATCTCCTTAGCCTAGTTTTTGGAGTCATTTTTCATTCCTGGAACTCACCCGGAAAAGAAACTACAACCTTTTTTTCTTACTCCCCCAAGAAACCCAAAGTTGCCCCCGATGAAATAAAGTAGCCCCCCGTGTTTTACCCCTTTCGGGGCCCCATCGCTTGGATATCCATCAATCCCCGGGTCTTATCTTTTGGGAATATACCTAACCTACAACCCTTCAAGCCCATGATCCTCAAGCCCTCCATGTGATTAGCTTGGGGTCGATGCATGAATTGACTCAAAACTCCAATGGCATATGCAATTGGGTCGGTATGAGAGATAGATTATTTCCCCCACAACCGTTGGTTTTCCCCCCCGTAAGATCGGCTCCTTTCATTTTCAAACCATGATTGGGAATCATGGGGGTTTCGGGGATTACATTCGGGGTTTGGACAAGTCGAAATTTTTTTCCCTTAGGAATATTCCGTGGGATCTCAACATTCACCCCCAAAAAGTACCCCCAAGGTCTTTCATCTCTTTTAAACAATTTTTCCCTTTTAAACTGGGGATTTCTTCTACATGTCCCCGGGATGATCATGTCATCGACATAAATGATCGACATGTTATCTTTTGCCTCCCTTTTTGTGAAGAGTGTGTGATCGGAATGGCTTTGTTGGAACCCTTTTTGAACATTCTTAAATCTTGAAGGGGCCCGTGGAGGCTTCAAACCATCGGTCTTCGAGCCCAGATTTCCCCTTTCCCCAAACCCATCGGAACCCCGGTGGAACTTCCATGTACACTTCCTTGTTCTTGTCTCTCTCCATGAAAAAAGGGCTTGGTCACGTCATTTGTGAATTTGCCCTTTATCCTAAGATAGGGGCTCCCCCGTTCCATCTTCGCAACCCGGGGAGAATGTTTCTTCATAATCTACTCCATATACTTGATTTAGCCTTTTGCCACTAGTCTCGCCTTGTATCTCTCGTTTGAACCATCTCTTTTTTTTATGGTGATATCCATCGAAAAAAAACCCCCTTTTTCCCTTTTGGTAACGTGCATTTCCCCCGGGGCCTTTTTTTACTAGGGCATCTATCTCCTTCTTCAGGCTTCTCCCAATGTTTGTGTTTTCCCTCTTCAAATGTGGGGGAATTTCTTCATTCTCTTGAAACTTCAAACCGGCCATTTCCCATTGCCTTGAGCATATTTGATCCTTTTTTCTTTCCCCCTTTTCTTGAGTATCGTGAGGGGGGTTCCCTCTTTATTTTAGGGTAACTCGTTGGGTCTGTGTTCCACTTTTCCCCCGGCTCCCCACCCTCAATTTTTTATCAAGATTTTCCGTTCAAGGCATATTATCAAAATCAAATGTTTACCTCGGGAATCGAAGCGAGGTTGATGGCCGGACAATGTACTTTGTTCTCCGCCCCAACAGGATTTGACCCCGGGCCACTAACTTCCCGGGGGACCAACGTCCGGAGGGATTTGGCGCGTTCCCCCTCGGTGTTCCCGGAGTGGCTCCCCCAAGTGGGGTCCTAAATTCCCGGACCCAAATCAGGAGGTCTTGTTTGGACTATTTTAAGGTTGTTTTCCCCCGACTTCTAAGGGGCGTGAAGTATTCCCCTCCACAAAGCCCAAATTCTTGGGGTTTCCCGACGGGTTGTCGGGTCAAAAAACCTTTTTATTTTTCCCATAGCCAAGGAAGACACATTTGAGGGACAAGGATCAAATTTGGAACGTTTTGTTTTGGGATATGGACAAAAAGACATCCGAATACCCTCAGGGAAAAGGGTGATGGAATTTTGGTGATGTGAAAAAATTCGGGGGTTTTTAAAATTGGTATTCCGGTAGGTAGGCGAAAGGCCCGGTAGCTATAGCCTCGGGCCAAAAAGGGTTTAGGTATTCGGTTCAAATTTAAAAGGGCTGGGTAATTTGAGGATATCGGTTTTTTCTTTGTTTCCCCCTTTTGTTGGGGGTTCCCGAGGTTTGGTGGGTGTCCCTTTTTCCCAAAAAAAATTTTTGCATTTTACTATTGACAATTCTCCCCCCTTTACCCCAAATTTTGGGTTTTGTGGTTTAAATTAGTTTAATAGGATAAAATTTTACGAACTTATCAAACCTTCATGTTTATGTTTAAAAAATAGATCCCAAATCTGCGAGAGTAGTCATCAATAAAAATCAAAGTAACGAAAACCTTGGGGTGATAGGGGGGACCCAGCATGGGAAAGTATCAAATAAAGGGATTTCATTCTCGATTTTTAACTTGAAAGAATTCAGGTTTTGGGCCCAAAAAAAGTATCCAATGAAAAGATTTCATAAAGTAGCTAATTCGGGGGGAAAAAATAGGCGAAAATATCCTAAAGATGGGTGCCCAACCGACGATGCCCCCAAAAGCCCCTTTTGTCTTGGTCCGGGGGTCCCCAAATTGCGGGACCGGTGGTTATTCGTCCACATAA
Source organism: Salvia hispanica (assembly GCF_023119035.1). Taxonomy (NCBI): domain Eukaryota; kingdom Viridiplantae; phylum Streptophyta; class Magnoliopsida; order Lamiales; family Lamiaceae; genus Salvia; species Salvia hispanica. Next base: position 46,449,966 of record NC_062968.1, read on the forward strand.
AGGCCCCCTCCTCGTTCCACGCCCCATCATCCCGTCGTATCCGCAACATGCAAAATGAGGGTTTCATTTTTAATTTCTGATTTAGCTCTTTAGTCACTGACTAATGGATAGGAGTTTGGTAAAGGAACATAAAGACAAATTAAGAAAAAGTCAAAAAATTTAAAGGCTGCCTGTTTCCTAGGCTCAAAGGGGTTTGGGCATAGGATTTTTGGGAAATGGAGATAGATCGAAACGGGCTTCAAACGAAATTGTGTCGTGCCCCCCCAATAATCCAGGGTCTTTCGGGCCCGATGTGGATGTTGAGGCAAGTAGGGGATCAAGGGTTTTTAAGGGTATTTCGGTATGTATTTGGTATTTCCGGGGAAAAGGGGGGGTTGTTTCAATGTTTTTTCAAAATGGGGGTTTATTCGTATTTTTTAGGGTGTGGGGTGGGTTTTGGGAGTTTAATGTGAGGGGGGGCGGTTAATTTTGGGAAATTTTGGGGTTAATATAGGAAGAGGTTTTGGTGGGGGTTTTTTTTTTGGGAATAAATCTTGGGGTGGTTTGGTGTTTGGGTATTTGGGAGTATTTAGGGGATTTTTTTTTAGAACCCCGGCCGCCTCCTTGCCCCCCTACCACCGGGCGGGTTTTTCAATCGCGAATTTACCTTGACCATGATCTCGCTATGGAGACGGATGCCATTTTTGATTCGGGGCGGGTTGAGGGCGATTTTTTTCCCCCGGCGGATCACCCCCCCCGGGCGCCGGCCGCCCCGGTTTTCCCCGGTGTAGGAGCGCGGTCAATGGCGAGCGGCTGAAGCTCTTCCGCCTCCGCTTTTCGACACGCATTCCGAGCTTGTCTCGCCTTCTTCATTTCTTCCCACCACTCGGAAACCGTGGATGTGGAAACACGTATCTTTGGTGTGTTTCTTCCCTCCCAGATCGGCATATCAATTTACTCTTGTCTTCTTCCCTCAGGTAGTTAGGGTTTCTTGGTGGTTGGTGATTTTGTACGATGGGTGTTCAACTTCTATCGAATACCGCAAGTCCCACTCCGATCCGTTTTTTCGTATTGGGAGACCTCGTTGACGAGGCGGCGTCGATGTTGTTTATGATCCAGTTGAAGCAACAATCCTCCCGCTGCGCCATCGATTATAGTTTGGGTCGTCGGTGGGGGAGGATTCGTAACTCCGGTTACGTGAGATGCCGGACCCTTCCCACGGATGGCCCTTCTCATCAGTTTTGCCCATAAGGGATAATTATCCCGTTGAGTTTTTGCCAGTGCACCTCGCCTAGTGATTCAATTGATGAAGGCTGTTGATTTTGGTTTTTCGAGACATGCTCGGCTCATAAATTCAGCAATTGTTCGGCTGAAAGTGTTATAGGTTGGTTGGTTTTTGGAGGATTATTAGATTCGAATCCGACATATTGTTGGTTGGGTTTTTGCAGGTTTCAAAAATTTGGGAAAGTGTATTCGAGCTTGTGATGATAATTTTCGAGTCTCAATCCGAATGAACTGCTCGATACCATCTTAAAGATGGTAATCGAGAGAGGTGAGCTTCATAGGGCAATGCATATTGGAAAAGCGTTGAGAGTAGAAGATAGTTTATTGTATTTCGTTGTGTTTTACAATGTATTTCAACACCTCATTATATAGGTGTGAAGATATGCTATCTATGGAAAACACAATCAATTGTGATTAATCTATTCTAGGACAATAATGCAATCAATTACTCTCCAATTATTCTCCCAATCTTCTCTCCATTTGATATTATTCTCCCAATCTTCTCTACATTTGATATGCTTTGACACTCCCCTCGAGTTGAGCAATGGTATCTTCAATGCTTAACTTTCCCAATATTTCTTTGAAGACCTTTGGATGAACGCTTTGGTCAATATGTCTGCAAGTTGTTCTTCCGAACGGACAAAGGGGAATTCAATAATTCCTCCTTCTAGTTTTTCTTTGATGAAGTGCCGATCAACTTCCACTGCTTCGTTCTCGTCTTCAGTCTTGGATTTTCTGAGATACTAATAGCCGCCTTGTTGTCACGAGGTTGGCTCTTTCGAGTAGGCGGAAAGCCAATTTCCGTGAGCAATCTCCTTAGCCATAGAATTTCGCTGAGTCTACTTTTCATTCCTCGGAACTCACCCTCGGCGCTAGATAGAGCTACAACCTTTTGTTTCTACTCCTCCAAGTAACCAAGTTGCCTCCGATGAAAGTAAAGTAGCCTCCTGATTTTCTATCCTTGGATTACTTGCCCATCAGCATTGGTATATCCATCAATCTCCGGTCTTATCTCTTTGCTAGGAATATACCATAACCTACGGTACCACTTCAAGTATCGCATGATCCTCATGCGGCCTCCATGTGATTAGCTTGAGGTCGATGCATGAATTGACTCACAACTCCAATGGCATATGCAATGTCGGGTCAGTATGAGAGATAGATTAGTTTCCCGACAAGCCGTTGGTACCTCTCCTGTCGTAAGATCGGCTCCTTCCTCTATTTTCAAACCATGATTGGGAATCATCGGGGTGTCGTGGGATTACATTCAAGGAGGCTGTTCTGCTACAAGTCTAGAACATACTTCTTTTGCCTTAGGAATATTCCGTGTCTGGATCTCAACACTTCTATCCCCAAGAAGTACTTCATTGCTCCAAGGTCTTTCATCTCGAATTCTCTAAACAAGTTTTCTCAAACTCTGGATTTCTTCTACATCGTCCCGAGTGATGATCATGTCATCGACATAAATGATCAGACATGTTATCTTGTTGCCTCTCCTTTTTGTGAAGAGTGTGTGATCGGAATGGCTTTGTTGGAACCCATGTTTGAACATTGCTAGCGAGAATCTTCCGAACCGGACCCGTGGAGACTGCTTCAAACCATACAAGGTCTTCGTAGTCGACGGACTTCTCCTTCTCCAAACCCATCGGTGAACTCGGTGGAACTTCCATGTACACTTCCTTGTTCTTGTCTAACTCTCCATGAAGAAAGGCATTGGTCACGTCGGAACGGTGAGTTGCCGGTCTTTCGCATCCTACGAGATAGTAAGGCTCGCACGTCTCCATCTTCAGAATCGGGGAGAATGTTTCTTCATAATCTACTCCATATACTTGAGTGTAGCCTTTTGCCACTAGTCTCGCCTTGTATCTCTCGATTGAACCATCTGCTCTTCTTTTTATGGTGTATATCCATCGAAATCAACCGCCTTTTCCCTTTGGTAACGTGCATTTCTCCCAGGTGCCATTTTTTACTAGGGCATCTATCTCCTTCTTCATGGCTTCTCTCCAATGTTTGTGTTTTGGCCTCTTCAAATGGCCGTGGAATTTCTTCATTCTCATATAGGGCGGCTTCAAAAGCCGCCATTTCCGAGGGTGACCTTGAGCAAAATTTGATAACATTTTCTTTT